>NC_134485.1:6521944-6634444 GCF_040206685.1 Ascaphus truei | reverse complement strand
CTGTTTGCACCAACTTGTGATTTGGGGCGTGTAAATAGGAGGAGTTAGGGAGGAGTGACCTCACACGCACATTATAATTGGATGGGTTACATTCTGTGTCCCATTAATCTGCGCTAAAAACTCCTCCAGGTTTTAGGTGCACATAGAGAGGAGAGACTGCTTCTCCCTGCACAGAGAGAGCTGCATCTCCCTGCACAGCTCTTACAGGAGATCTCCCTGCACAGCGAGAGCTGCATCTCCCTGCACAGCTCTTACAGGAGATCTCCCTGCACAGAGAGAGCTGCATCTCCCTGCACAGCTCTTACAGGCGATCTCCCTGCACAGAGAGAGCTGCATCTCCCTGCACAGCTCTTACAGGCGATCTACCTGCACAGAGAGAACCGTCTCTCCCTGCACAGCTCTTACAGGCGATCTCCCTGCACAGAGAGAGCCTGCATCTCCCTGCACAGCTCTTACAGGTGATCTACCTGCACAGAGAGAACCGTCTCTCCCTGCACAGCTCTTACAGGCGATCTCCCTGCACAGAGAGAGCCTGCATCTCCCTGCACAGCTTTTACAGGCGATCTCCCTACACAGCTCTTACAGGCGATCTCCCTGCACAGCTCTAACAGGTGATCTCCCTGCACAGCGAGAGCTGCATCTCCCTGCACAGCTCTTACAGGAGATCTCCCTGCACAGCGAGAGCTGCATCTCCCTGCACAGCTCTTACAGGAGATCTCCCTGCACAGCGAGAGCTGCATCTCCCTGCACAGCTCTTACAGAAGATCTCCCTGCACAGAGTGAGCTGCATCTCACTGCACAGCTCTTACAGGAGATCTCCCTGCACAGCGAGAGCTGCATCTCCCTGCACAGCTCTTACAGGAGATCTCCCTGCACAGAGAGAGTGGCCTCTCCCTGCACAGCTCTTACAGGCGATCTCCCTGCATAGCTCTTACAGGCGATCTCCCTGCACAGAGAGAACCGTCTCTCCCTGCACAGCTCTTACAGGCGATCTCCCTGCACAGAGAGAGCCTGCATCTCCCTGTACAGATTTTACAGGCGATCTCCCAGCACAGCTTTTACAGGCGATCTCCCTGCATAGCTCTTACAGGCGATCTCCCTGCACAGAGAGAGCTACATCTCCCTGCACAGCTCTTATAGGCGATCTCCCTGCACAGAGAGAGCTGCATCTCCCTGAGCAGCTCTTACAGGCGATCTCCCTGCACAGAGAGAACCGTCTCTCCCTGCACAGCTCTTACAGGCGATCTCCCTGCACAGAGAGCGCCTGCATCTCCCTGCACAGCTCTTACAGGCGATCTCCCTGCCCAGAGAGAGCTACATCTCCCTGCACAGCTCTTACAGGCGATCTCCCTGCACAGAGAGAGCTGCATCTCCCTGCACAGCTCTTGCAGGCGATCTCCCTGCACAGAGAGAGCTGCATCTCCCTGCACAGCTCTTACAGGCGATCTCCCTGCACAGAGAGACGCTGCATCTCCCTGCACAGCTCTTACAGGGGATCTCCCTGCACAGAGAGAACCGTCTCTCCCTGCACAGCTCTTACAGGCAATCTCCCTGCACAGAGAGAGCCTGCATCTCCCTGCACAGATTTTACAGGCGATCTCCCTGCACAGCTCTTACAGGGGATCTCCCTGCACAGAGAGAGCTGTATCTCCCTGCACAGCTTTTACAGGCGATCTCCCTGCACAGCTCTTACAGGCGATCTCCCTGCACAGAAAGAGCTGCATCTCCCTGCACTGCTCTTACAGGAGATCTCACTGCACAGAGAGACGCTGCATCTCCATGCACAGCTCTTACAGGAGATCTCCCTGCACAGAGAGAACCGCCTCTCCCTGCACAGCTCTTACAGGCGATCTCCCTGCACAGAAAGAGCTGCATCTCCCTGCACAGCTTTTACAGGCGATCTCCCTGCACAGAAAGAGCTGCATCTCCCTGCACAGCTCTTACAGGCGATCACACTGTTTTTATTTGATTTAATTACATAGGATTTAAGCAGGGGGTCTCTGGAGCTGAACTGCATTAATTTCAGGTCCAGGGATCCCTTGCTTCCCGAGTTACAAGCCTCAGTAGTGGGTGCCGTTATCTCCTGCAAGTTAATGTCTCACGTCATGGCACACAGGACTGGGACATTTATACTTGCAGGAAATACCGGCATCCCATACCAGGGCCTGTACCTCTGCAAGTAGGGGTCCCCGGGCCTGAACGTAATGCGGTTAAGCCCCGGAGATCCCCCTGCTTCAATCCTGCAGTATGTAGTTTAAACAAATGCTACTCCATGCAATGCAAATCGCAAATCCTCTCTCACCACACTGTAGGAGGCGCAAACCTTTCCCCCCCCAATATTTAACCCGCGATTTGCATTACAGAGCTACTTGAATACCAGTTATTGGCAAAAAATGCGAGTTTCAGCATTTTTTTAACCTATTGATCGGTTTGTTTTTACAAGAGTGATAACGCTCGTCAAAAAAAATCTGTTTACAGGCGATCTTGAGATGCAATAACGGCTTACTGAATAACTACACATGCAACATCGCTTTTAAAGTGCACTTTACAAGTGTTAAGTCAGTTATCGAAGCTACTAGAATAGGCCTCTATTCCTCTTCCAATCTCTGCTCCCCAGCTCCAAAGTCAGCAGGAAGGAACTGGAATCCTATGAGAATAATGTTGGCAGCCCTGATCTATAACAAGTTGAATAAAGATGTTATACCAAGATTGATGGTGAAATCTGTAGGCTGATTGCTAGATATAAATGCCTCTCCTCTATCCCTGATATTAAGTTTCATTGTATTTCCATCTCCTCTAACTTGCAGAATCGGGCTTCCATTCCGTAGCAAAGCAGAATCCAAATGCCCTCCATTCATCCCCAGCCGCCCGCCCGTCTCCTCCTACCTCTTTCCAGCGGATGGATGTGCCAAGGAGACGGCGCTCGGAGTCTTGAGAAAGAACGCCAGAATGCAAAATGGAGGATGTGCAGAGAACCCCAGTTCTGGCTCCGGGGACTGTAAGAAGAGGTACATGCAGGGAGAGGAAACGGACCTCTTAGGCCACGGCCAGGCTGGGAGCGAGCGTGCTCCCGCTCGAGCGCCCTGCCATGAGAGCAGGGGAGATGTGTCCAGCATAGTTGCAGGCGCGGGGGGGGGGGGGGGGCGTGCCCATGACGTCACGTGATTGGTCCTCCCTCATTGGCTGGACTGTGCACGTGACCTGGGCAAGGGTGAAAAATTCAAAAGAATTTGTCTCGCCAAGCAGCTGTGCGCCGAAGTTGGAAGTTGAAGGTTTAATCTTCGCATCGCACTGGCAGTTAAACGGTTGCTAATCTCCTAGGTGCTCATTCACATTAAACAATTCTGCTTACTTCCCTTCCCTGCTTGTTTCTCATGTATGTAGAAGAGGAGTATGAGATATTTGGGGAGACGGGTCCGTTCTCCTAATGTTTCTGACACTCTTGTGTTTTTTGCAGTGAAGAGGAGTTGAAAGAGCCCAGCACCTCGACACCAGCTGTCACCCAGGGAGAGACACACACAGCAGAACATGGGTCAGGTGAGACTTCCAGCCAAGTCCTAGCACTCACCTCTTCCCACCAGAGAGCAGAGCGCCTCTCAGATCATTCCTTCCTTTCACTTTATGTATTGTCCTGTCTCCTTGTGTCCTCGGTATAACACAGCCAAGCACATAAGGACTATGTATTAATCTGCTAAGATTTGCAGCTTGGCATGGAGCAACATTTATCTATCGCATCAGCCTGCCCCATCGTTGCTACATGGGTTTCTAAGTCTCACTTGCAGCACACGCGCCTGGCGACCTGGCGGCTCATGCCCAGTTTAATGCCGCGATTGGTGGTTTGTTGGGGAGATCTAGTGGAGCGCATGAGGCGGGCCATGACTGGGCCCTTCAATTGGTGCGTGCCGACGACGTGATCGGTTCGCAGCACAGGAAGACAACATTCTTGTTTGCACTGCCAGCGTAAGCGTCACAGCGCTTTGCGCGCCTCCACACACACACACAGCCACTGGGGCTTGCCCCATAGAGGGCTGTGCTGTGGTGAGTGGCGCACATGCCATAGCGCGTGCCGCTGTGGCCACTGGGGACCTGGCCTTACATGTGACCCTGATCTCTTAGCCGCAGAGGGTAACGTCCAAATATATTATGTGCATCACTTACCTCCTGCTGCTGGCACCCCCCCAATCCCAAGCAGGGACACAGGATACAATATGTGCAAAATAATGCGGCACATTGATGCTAAAAGAGACAAGGGGGAAACAATCTCTCTTTGGTGCAGTTTTGTGGCAAAATTACATTAATACTTACTGTAGTCGCTTAATATCATTTAGCAGCAAAGAGGACATTTTTGGAGCTTCATACACAGAGCCCAGAGATCTGGGCAAATGGAGCTACCTGACAATTTAATGAGACGTCTTTTCTCTTGACTTGTTCCTTTGAAGCTCCTGATATTCCCATGGAGAATAAATCCAGTGGTCCCGCCTATGAGCTGTATAATACGGTTTGGCTGACAGCAGCATGGTGTGGAGAGCAGCTGATCAGGGTGAGTATGTGCAGAGTCTGCAGTGGCTGAGAGATACAGAGTGAGGTTTCTGAACCCTAATGTCATATCCTCTTCTCCCTGCAGCTTCTTACCTCTGCAGCGGGGCAGGGAATGGCTAAGCAACAGGTGGGAACCCTGCAGGGGTAAGTTCTACTTCTCTCCTCATTAGTATTGTCACTGTCAGTAACTGCACATGCCTAATAACTGCAGGTAACCCCAGGGCCGCCAACAGAAATCATGGGGCCCGGGACAAATGAAAGGAGCAGGCCCCCCCCCCCCCCCCCCGAACCGATAGCGCACCTACCACGAAAAAATATTTTTTAGCGCACAACTTTTACTTAACTGTTTTCTTATTGTGATACTGAAAAAAACATTACAATGCAACCTGTTTATGTTTATATTTTCAACAAAAGACAAGTGACTGCCTGTCTGGGTGGGTGAGTGGGAGAGTGAGTGGGTGAGTGGGTGAGTGAGTGGGTGCGAGATTGAGTGAGTGTGTGTGAGAGTGGGTGAGTGGGTGCGAGAATGAGCGACTGGGTGGGTGAGAGAGTGAGCGACTAGGTGGGTGAGAGAGTGAGCGACTGTGTGGGTGAGTGAGCGACTGGATTGGTGAGAGAGTGAGCGACTGGGTGGGTGAGAGAGTGAGCGACTTCACTGACTGAGTGACTGGGTGACTAAGTGACTGAGTGAGCAACTGGGTGGGTGCAAGAGTGAGCGAGTGAGTGGGTGCTAGAGTGAGTGACTGGGTGGGTGAGAGAGTGAGCGACTGGGTGGTGAGAGAGTGAGCGACTGGGTGGGTGAGAGAGTGAGCGGCTGGGTGGGTGAGAGAGTGAGCGACTGGGTGGGTGAGAGAGTGAGCGACTGGGTGGGTGAGAGAGTGAGCGACTGTGTGGGTGAGTGAGTGAGCGACTGTGTGGGTGAGTGAGTGAGCGACTTGGTGGGTGAGATAGTGAGCGACTTGGGTGAGTGAGCTACTGTGTGGGTGAGATAGTGAGCGACTTGGGTGAGTGAGCGACTGGGTGGGTGACTAAGTGAGTGAGTGAGTGACTGGGTGCTTGGGTGGGAGAGTGCGTGGGTAGGAGAGTGCATGCGTGGGTGGGAGAGTGTGTGCGTGGGTGACAGTTGAGTGGGTGACTTACCCTGACCGGGTGGGTGCTGCTTCCTGCTTCCTTGCCGCTTCTCCCCCTGCCAACTTGGCAGCTGCCCGGTGCCACAGGGGGGGACTTGAGCTCGGGGTCGCACGGGAGGTGAGCTCGGGGGCGCACGGGAGGTGAGCTCGGGGGCGCACGGGAGGTGAGCTCGGGGGCGCACGGGAGGTGAGCTCGGGGGCGCACGGGAGGTGAGCTCGGGGGCACACGGGAGGTGAGCTCGGGGGCGCACGGGAGGTGAGCTCGGGGGCGCACGGGAGGTGAGCTCGGGGGCGCACGGGAGGTGAGCTCGGGGGCGCACGGGAGGTGAGCTCGGGGGCGCACGGGAGGTGAGCTCGGGGGCGCACGGGAGGTGAGCTCGGGGGCGCACGGGAGGTGAGCTCGGGGGCGCACGGGAGGTGAGCTCGGGGGCGCACGGGAGGTGAGCTCGGGGGCGCACGGGAGGTGAGCTCGGGGGCGCACGGGAGGTGAGCTCGGGGGCGCACGGGAGGTGGACAGCAAGGGGGGGCCAGATGCCGGGCGGCTGCAGCATCCCCCGCAGCTGCTGCTGTTGCTGGGTTGGTGCGGGAAGCTCTGGGGGCGGGGCGCGAGGCTAGCAGGCGCCTGCTATGGGGCAGGAGGCGCACGCGGGGGGTGCAGGGTTGGCGCTCCCTCTCCCTCCGTCCCACGTGGGGATTGAGGAAACGAGGGGGGGGAGCAGAGTTTGCCAGGCCCACAGGCCGCAGACAGGACACCCTGCGGGACCTCGGCTCTTCGCATGCGCAATCTCCGCCATTTAAAAAAAAAAAAACTTTGAATCTTTTAAATATAACTGTCAGGGACACCCGTGCCCTTTGTCCCCCGCTGTTGGCGGCCCTGGGTATCCCCAATATAAGGGGAAAAGTGCTCACACCCTCATTATAACACAAAGGCATGAAACCACATTAGGGAAATCGAATGTACCTAATTACACAATATTAACCCAAAGTAATATTCTGGGTCTCTTTGAGCAGGATAAAAGTGAGGAAAAGGCGAGTTTGTGCCCAACCCATAACCTGCCCCCATTGGGTTTATCATGAAGTCACAAACACATGAGTTTATGCAGCAGATTTGCACTCTCCCTGATAACGTTGTGTTGTGTCTAAGTAACATTGTGTAACCGCTCTCTGTCACATGGGAAATACACTTATCGGGGTCTGTGTATCAAGGTAAAGATATGTTTCCGTTGACGCGCTACGATTATGTTTTATTTTCTGCTTCGCCATCTAATGTAAAATCTCATTCATCAGATGACTTCCATGTGACACAGATCCTTAGTCAGGGAGTTTTACGTCACCTCATACAGTACCTGGGAGTGTTTCTGTCTCATCGAGACACATACTGGGTACATCTTATTTTAATATGTCACTTATCGCAGGGGTGCGCAAACGGGGCACCCCGTGCTTACAGGGGCCCCACCCTCGTTCCCACAACATTTAAATTGGGTGAGCGTGGGGCCTCTGTAACGGCCTTTTACTTGCTCTCTGGCTACTCCTGACGACGTGTTGCCATGACATCGCAACATCACATGACGCCGGCCGCAGAGACGCCACCGCGGAAAGCATGTAAGAGGCAGGGGGGCACGACTTAAAAAGTTTGCGCACCCCTGACTTCTCTGACCCTCCTGAAATCACACTATAAAACTGGTGCCAATAACATTGAGAGAAGCTGGATAACAATGTATCTCTGTGTCACGATAGTGGGAATTACACCTGGCACAGGTACGTGCCTTCTGTCCTATTCACTTGAATTAACTGCATGGTGTCTTCCAGCACCGTAAGGTACTAACACAGCTTAATAATATGTGTCATTGTTTTTCTTGTCTTGATACTGTAAATCCATCAGAGTTTGAAGGATCTCCATTACTATTTGGTATCATCTCCCACTTCCCAGGCCAGTCAAGAACAGCAGCCCCAGCGGGTTGGAGACCACAATGGACGATTGTACTTCTGACAGCCAGGTCCGAAAGTAAGTCACAGTTTCAGGGTGTTGTGTATTAATGAATAAACGGGAGGGCATAATTACATACGTACTTCCTTCTAGAGATCATTTCTCAGACCCTAATGTCTTGATAGAAACCATATTAGTGGATGTAATAGAAATATAGGAACAATGCAAATGATTGTGCTATAGAAATATTTCACTGTATTATGGAATCTGTACAAGAATGAAACATACCCCATCATGGCCATCAGAGCTAAAGCTCAAATCTTAGCTCAGTTACACCTAGGCACATTCTGTCTACAATACTGTACAGTTATGTTATATGTCTGTACTCCTGCCTGACCTGATGAAGAATCCCGTGTGATGCCAAAGCTTGTAACATATCAACTATTTGTCCAATAAAATGCTACCATAGTACCTATAACTTCCTCCTCCCTGGTTACTTTAATACCCATCATGCTAAGAACGTACTCCTAACTTATGTAGATGTGCAGTGAGTCTCAGTCAGACACGTCCCCATTGGTTAGATGGGCACTGTGGTTATAGCACTTCCCAGTCCTGCAGCATGAGTTGGGATTGGCAGCACAAAGACCTGACAGCCCATGGAGATGCTCAGGAGACATTGGCTACTTTTGTTTCCTTCCTTACTCCCTCTGCATTCACTAACAGGATCAGAACTTAGGTAGCCTTGTTTATCTGCAGTATCTTACTGTACATGTCAGAGTGTCTCTAAGCTTGTGTTCCTGGCTGTGGCAACCCATAAGATGTATTTGTTAGGGTAATATACACCTCCTGTAATATTACAGCTCAAAGTCCACGAGAAGCATCTCATCTGCCTGCTCCCTGGGCACCTGCACCCATGGCATTCGTCTGGGCCCCCACAACGCCGTTACCAGCTCACACAGCTCCAGTGTATGCCTCTCTCAGGTAACTTTGAAGCTGCTGCCACGTTTATGAAATGGGGCAAGTGGTTCCTCACATTGGGGAATTTTGAGTCGGTGACGAGGGTGAGCTCACAGTTCTCTCGGCTTCGGCTGCTTGTTTGCCCAATAAATGTCATACTTTTATATTTCTTGCCTCTTTATCCAGTTGTACATTACTTCTTCATACTCAGTATAGTAATAGTGAGTATAAGAGGTCAATTTACTATATAACATAAACACTCGGAAATGGCCATGTAATTAAGTTCCCATTTGTGATAAGAGCTATTAGTAGACTGGTACAGTATATCTCCTGTGAGAATGGTGCAGCGGCTCTGGGGTTTGCGTGTGACTCCTGTATATCTCCTGTGAGAATGGTGCAGCGGCTCTGGGGTTTGCGTGTGACTCCTGTATATCTCCTGTGAGAATGGTGCAGAGGCTCTGGGGTTTGCGTGTGACTCCTGTATATCTCCTGTGAGAATGGTGCAGCGGCTCTGGGGTTTGCGTGTGACTCCTGTATATCTCCTGTGAGAATGGTGCAGCGGCTCTGGGGTTTGCGTGTGACTCCTGTATATCTCCTGTGAGAATGGTGCAGCGGCTCTGGGGTTTGCGTGTGACTCCTGTATATTTCCTGTGAGAATGGTGCAGCGGCTCTGGGGTTTGCGTGTGACTCCTGTATATCTCCTGTGAGAATGGTGCAGAGGCTCTGGGGTTTGCGTTTGACTCCTGTATATCTCCTGTGAGAATGGTGCAGCGGCCCTGGGGTTTGCGTGTGACTCCTGTATATCTCCTGTGAGAATGGTGCTGGGCTCTGGGGTTTGCGTGTGACTCCTGTATATCTCCTGTGAGAATGGTGCTGCGACTCTGGGGTTTGCGTGTGACTCCTGTATATCTCCTGTGAGAATGGTGCAGCGGCTCTGGGGTTTGCGTGTGACTCCTGTATATCTCCTGTGAGAATGGTGCAGCAGCTCTAGGGTTTGCGTGTGACTCCTGTATATCTCCTGTGAGAATGGTGCAGCAGCTCTGGGGTTTGCGTGTGACTCCTGTATATCTCCTGTGAGAATGGTGCAGCAGCTCTGGGGTTTGCGTGTGACTCCTGTATATCTCCTGTGAGAATGGTGCAGCGGCTCTGGGGTTTCCGCGTGACTCCTGTATATCTCCTGTGAGAATGGTGCAGCAGCTCTGGGGTTTGCGTGTGACTCCTGTATATCTCCTGTGAGAATGGTGCAGCGGCTCTGGGGTTTGCGTGTGACTCCTGTATATCTCCTGTGAGAATGGTGCTGCGGCTCTGGGGTTTGCGTGTGACTCCTGTATATCTCCTGTGAGAATGGTGCAGCGGCTCTGGGGTTTGCGTGTGACTCTTGCATATCTCCTGTGAGAATGGTGCAGCGGCTCTGGGGTTTGCGTGTGACTCCTGTATATCTCCTGTGAGAATGGTGCAGCAGCTCTGGGGTTTGCGTGTGACTCCTGTATATCTCCTGTGAGAATGGTGCAGCGGCTCTGGGGTTTGCGTGTGACTCCTGTATATCTCCTGTGAGAATGGTGCAGCGGCTCTGGGGTTTGCGTGTGACTCCTGTATATCTCCTGTGAGAATGGTGCAGAGGCTCTGGGGTTTGCGTTTGACTCCTGTATATCTCCTGTGAGAATGGTGCAGCGGCCCTGGGGTTTGCGTGTGACTCCTGTATATCTCCTGTGAGAATGGTGCTGGGCTCTGGGGTTTGCGTGTGACTCCTGTATATCTCCTGTGAGAATGGTGCTGCGACTCTGGGGTTTGCGTGTGACTCCTGTATATCTCCTGTGAGAATGGTGCAGCAGCTCTGGGGTTTGCGTGTGACTCCTGTATATCTCCTGTGAGAATGGTGCAGCAGCTCTAGGGTTTGCGTGTGACTCCTGTATATCTCCTGTGAGAATGGTGCAGCAGCTCTGGGGTTTGCGTGTGACTCCTGTATATCTCCTGTGAGAATGGTGCAGCAGCTCTGGGGTTTGCGTGTGACTCCTGTATATCTCCTGTGAGAATGGTGCAGCGGCTCTGGGGTTTCCGCGTGACTCCTGTATATCTCCTGTGAGAATGGTGCAGCAGCTCTGGGGTTTGCGTGTGACTCCTGTATATCTCCTGTGAGAATGGTGCAGCGGCTCTGGGGTTTGCGTGTGACTCCTGTATATCTCCTGTGAGAATGGTGCTGCGGCTCTGGGGTTTGCGTGTGACTCCTGTATATCTCCTGTGAGAATGGTGCAGCGGCTCTGGGGTTTGCGTGTGACTCTTGCATATCTCCTGTGAGAATGGTGCAGCGGCTCTGGGGTTTGCGTGTGACTCCTGTATATCTCCTGTGAGAATGGTGCAGCAGCTCTGGGGTTTGCGTGTGACTCCTGTATATCTCCTGTGAGAATGGTGCAGCGGCTCTGGGGTTTGCGTGTGACTCCTGTATATCTCCTGTGAGAATGGTGCAGCGGCTCTGGGGTTTGCGTGTGACTCCTGTATATCTCTCCTGTATATCTCCTGTGAGAATGGTGCAGAGGCTCTGGGGTTTGCGTTTGACTCCTGTATATCTCCTGTGAGAATGGTGCAGCGGCCCTGGGGTTTGCGTGTGACTCCTATATATCTCCTGTGAGAATGGTGCAGCAGCTCTGGGGTTTGCGTTTGACTCCTGTACAGTATATCTCCTTTGAGAATGGTGCTGCGGCTCTGGGGTTTGCGTATGACTCCTGTTTATCTCCTGTGAGAATGGTGCAGCGGCCCTGGGGTTTGCGTTTGACTCCTGTATATCTCCTGTGAGAATGGTGCAGCGGCTCTGGGGTTTGCGTGTGACTCCTGTTTATCTCCTGTGAGAATGGTGCAGCGGCTCTGGGGTTTGCGTTTGACTCCTGTATATCTCCTGTGAGAATGGTGCAGCGGCTCTGGGGTTTGCGTGTGACTCCTGTTTATCTCCTGTGAGAATGGTGCAGCGGCTCTGGGGTTTGCGTGTGACTCCTGTTTATCTCCTGTGAGAATGGTGCAGCGGCTCTGGGGTTTGCGTGTGACTCCTGTATATCTCCTGTGAGAATGGTGCTGCGGCTCTGGGGTTTGCGTGTGACTCCTGTATATCTCCTGTGAGAATGGTGCAGAGGCTCTGGGGTTTGCGTGTGACTCCTGTATATCTTCTGTGAGAATGGTGCTGCGGCTCTGGGGTTTGCGTGTGACTCCTGTATATCTCCTGTGAGAATGGTGCTGCGGCTCTGGGGTTTGCGTGTGACTCCTGTATATCTCCTGTGAGAATGGTGCAGCAGCTCTGGGGTTTGCGTTTGACTCCTGTATATCTCCTTTGAGAATGGTGCTGCGGCTCTGGGGTTTGCGTGTGACTCCTGTATATCTCCTGTGAGATTGGTGCTGCGGCTCTTGGGTTTGCGTGTGACTCCTGTATATCTCCTGTGAGAATGGTGCTGCGGCTCTGGGGTTTGCGTGTGACTCTTGTATATCTCCTGTGAGATTGGTGCAGCAGCTCTGTGGTTTGCGTGTGACTCTTGTATATCTCCTGTGAGAATGGTGCTGCGGCCCTGGGGTTTGCGTGTGACTCCTGTATATCTCTTGTGAGAATGGTGCAGCGGCTCTGGGGTTTGCGTGTGACTCCTGTATATCTCCTGTGAGAATGGTGCTGCGGCTCTGGGGTTTGCGTGTGACTCTTGTATATCTCCTGTGAGAATGGTGCAGCAGCTCTGGGGTTTGCGTTTGACTCCTGTATATCTCCTTTGAGAATGGTGCTGTGGCTCTGGGGTTTGCGTGTGACTCCTGTATATCTCCTGTGAGAATGGTGCTGCGGCTCTGGGGTTTGCGTGTGACTCTTGTATATCTCCTGTGAGAATGGTGCTGCGGCTCTGGGGTTTACGTGTGACTCTTGTATATCTCCTGTGAGAATGGTGCAGCGGCTCTGGGGTTTGCGTGTGACTCTTGTATATCTCCTGTGAGAATGGTGCTGCGGCTCTGGGGTTTACGTGTGACTCTTGTATATCTCCTGTGAGAATGGTGCAGCGGCTCTGGGGTTTGCGTGTGACTCTTGTATATCTCCTGTGAGAATGGTGCAGCGGCTCTGGGGTTTGCGTGTGACTCCTGTTTATCTCCTGTGAGAATGGTGCAGCGGCTCTGGGGTTTGCGTTTGACTCCTGTATATCTCCTGTGAGAATGGTGCAGCGGCTCTGGGGTTTGCGTGTGACTCCTGTTTATCTCCTGTGAGAATGGTGCAGCGGCTCTGCGGTTTGCGTGTGACTCCTGTTTATCTCCTGTGAGAATGGTGCAGCGGCTCTGGGGTTTGCGTGTGACTCCTGTATATCTCCTGTGAGAATGGTGCTGCGGCTCTGGGGTTTGCGTGTGACTCCTGTATATCTCCTGTGAGATTGGTGCTGCGGCTCTTGGGTTTGCGTGTGACTCCTGTATATCTCCTGTGAGAATGGTGCTGCGGCTCTGGGGTTTGCGTGTGACTCTTGTATATCTCCTGTGAGATTGGTGCAGCAGCTCTGTGGTTTGCGTGTGACTCTTGTATATCTCCTGTGAGAATGGTGCTGCGGCCCTGGGGTTTGCGTGTGACTCCTGTATATCTCCTGTGAGAATGGTGCTGCGGCTCTGGGGTTTGCGTGTGACTCTTGTATATCTCCTGTGAGATTGGTGCAGCAGCTCTGTGGTTTGCGTGTGACTCTTGTATATCTCCTGTGAGAATGGTGCTGCGGCCCTGGGGTTTGCGTGTGACTCCTGTATATCTCTTGTGAGAATGGTGCAGCGGCTCTGGGGTTTGCGTGTGACTCCTGTATATCTCCTGTGAGAATGGTGCTGCGGCTCTGGGGTTTGCGTGTGACTCTTGTATATCTCCTGTGAGAATGGTGCAGCAGCTCTGGGGTTTGCGTTTGACTCCTGTATATCTCCTTTGAGAATGGTGCTGTGGCTCTGGGGTTTGCGTGTGACTCCTGTATATCTCCTGTGAGAATGGTGCTGCGGCTCTGGGGTTTGCGTGTGACTCTTGTATATCTCCTGTGAGAATGGTGCTGCGGCTCTGGGGTTTACGTGTGACTCTTGTATATCTCCTGTGAGAATGGTGCAGCGGCTCTGGGGTTTGCGTATGACTCTTGTATATCTCCTGTGAGAATGGTGCTGCGGCTCTGGGGTTTACGTGTGACTCTTGTATATCTCCTGTGAGAATGGTGCAGCGGCTATGGGGTTTGCGTGTGACTCCTGTATATCTCCTGTGAGAATGGTGCAGCAGCTCTGGGGTTTGCGTGTGACTCCTGTATATCTCCTGTGAGAATGGTGCTGGGGCTCTGGGGTTTGCGTGTGACTCCTGTATATCTCCTGTGAGAATGGTGCAGCGGCTCTGGGGTTTGCGTGTGACTCCTGTATATCTCCTGTGAGAATGGTGCTGCAGCTCTGGGGTTTGCGTTTGACTCCTGTATATCTCCTTTGAGAATGGTGCAGCGGCCCTGGGGTTTGCGTTTGACTCCTGTATATCTCCTGTGAGAATGGTGCAGCGGCTCTGGGGTTTGCGTGTGACTCCTGTATATCTCCTGTGAGAATGGTGCTGCAGCTCTGGGGTTTGCGTTTGACTCCTGTATATCTCCTTTGAGAATGGTGCTGTGGCTCTGGGGTTTGCGTGTGACTCTTGTATATCTCCTGTGAGAATGGTGCTGCGGCTCTGGGGTTTGCGTGTGACTCCTGTATATCTCCTGTGAGAATGGTGCAGCGGATCTGGGGTTTGCATGTGACTCCTGTATACAGTATCTCCTGTGAGAATGGTGCAGCAGCTCTGGGGTTTGCGTGTGACTCCTGTATATCTCCTGTGAGAATGGTGCAGCGGCTCTGGGGTTTGCGTGTGACTGCTGTATATCTCCTGTGAGAATGGTGCTGCGGCTCTGGGGTTTGCGTGTGACTCCTGTATATCTCCTGTGAGAATGGTGCTGCGGCTCTGGGGTTTGCGTGTGACTCTTGTATATCTCCTGTGAGATTGGTGCAGCAGCTCTGGGGTTTGCGTGTGACTCTTGTATATCTCCTGTGAGAATGGTGCAGCAGCTCTGGGGTTTGCGTTTGACTCCTGTATATCTCCTGTGAGAATGGTGCTGCGGCTCTGGGGTTTGCTTGTGACTCCTGTATATCTCCTGTGAGAATGGTGCAGCAGCTCTGGGGTTTGCGTGTGACTCCTGTATATCTCCTGTGAGAATGGTGCAGCGGCTCTGGGGTTTGCGTGTGACTCCTGTATATCTCCTGTGAGAATGGTGCTGCGGCTCTGGGGTTTGCGTTTGACTCCTGTATATCTCCTTTGAGAATGGTGCTGTGGCTCTGGGGTTTGCGTGTGACTCCTGTATATCTCCTGTGAGAATGGTGCTGCGGCACTGGGGTTTGCGTGTGAATCCTGTATATCCCCTGTGAGAATGGTGCTGCGGCTCTGGGGTTTGCGTGTGACTCCTGTATATCTCCTGTGAGAATGGTGCAGCGGCTCTGGGGTTTGCATGTGACTCCTGTATATCCCCTATGAGAATGGTGCTGCGGCTCTGGGGTTTGCGTGTGACTCTTGTATATCCCCTGTGAGAATGGTGCTGCGGGTCTGGGGTTTGCGTGTGACTCTTGTATATCTCCTGTGAGAATGGTGCTGCGGCTCTGGGGTTTACGTGTGACTCTTGTATATCTCCTGTGAGAATGGTGCAGCGGCTCTGGGGTTTGCGTGTGACTCTTGTACAGTATATCTCCTGTGAGAATGGTGCTGCGGCTCTGGGGTTTGCTTGTGACTCCTGTATATCTCCTGTGAGAATGGTGCAGCAGCTCTGGGGTTTGCGTGTGACTCCTGTATATCTCCTGTTAGAATGGTGCAGCGGCTCTGGGATTTGCGTGTGACTCCTGTATATCTCCTGTGAGAATGGTGCAGCGGCTCTGGGGTTTGCGTGTGACTCCTGTATATCTCCTGTGAGAATGGTGCTGGGGCTCTGGGGTTTGCGTGTGACTCCTGTATATCTCCTGTGAGAATGGTGCTGCAGCTCTGGGGTTTGCGTTTGACTCCTGTATATCTCCTTTGAGAATGGTGCAGCGGCCCTGGGGTTTGCGTTTGACTCCTGTATATCTCCTGTGAGAATGGTGCAGCAGCTCTGGGGTTTGCGTGTGACTCCTGTATATCTCCTGTGAGAATGGTGCAGCGGCTCTGGGGTTTGCATGTGACTCCTGTATACAGTATCTCCTGTGAGAATGGTGCAGCAGCTCTGGGGTTTGCGTGTGACTCCTGTTTATCTCCTGTGAGAATGGTGCAGCGGCTCTGGGGTTTGCGTGTGACTCCTGTATATCTCCTGTGAGAATGGTGCAGCGGCTCTGGGGTTTGCGTGTGACTCCTGTATATCTCTTGTGAGAATGGTGCTGCGGCTCTGGGGTTTGCGTGTGACTCCTGTATATCTCCTGTGAGAATGGTGCTGCGGCTCTGGGGTTTGCGTGTGACTCTTGTATATCTCCTGTGAGATTGGTGCAGCAGCTCTGGGGTTTGCGTGTGACTCTTGTATATCTCCTGTGAGAATGGTGCAGCAGCTCTGGGGTTTGCGTTTGACTCCTGTATATCTCCTGTGAGAATGGTGCTGCGGCTCTGGGGTTTGCTTGTGACTCCTGTATATCTCCTGTGAGAATGGTGCAGCAGCTCTGGGGTTTGCGTGTGACTCCTGTATATCTCCTGTGAGAATGGTGCAGCGGCTCTGGGGTTTGCGTGTGACTCCTGTATATCTCCTGTGAGAATGGTGCTGCGGCTCTGGGGTTTGCGTTTGACTCCTGTATATCTCCTTTGAGAATGGTGCTGTGGCTCTGGGGTTTGCGTGTGACTCCTGTATATCTCCTGTGAGAATGGTGCTGCGGTACTGGGGTTTGCGTGTGAATCCTGTATATCCCCTGTGAGAATGGTGCTGCGGCTCTGGGGTTTGCGTGTGACTCCTGTATATCTCCTGTGAGAATGGTGCAGCGGCTCTGGGGTTTGCATGTGACTCCTGTATATCCCCTATGAGAATGGTGCTGCGGCTCTGGGGTTTGCGTGTGACTCTTGTATATCCCCTGTGAGAATGGTGCTGCGGCTCTGGGGTTTGCGTGTGACTCTTGTATATCTCCTGTGAGAATGGTGCTGCGGCTCTGGGGTTTACGTGTGACTCTTGTATATCTCCTGTGAGAATGGTGCAGCGGCTCTGGGGTTTGCGTGTGACTCTTGTATATCTCCTGTGAGAATGGTGCTGCGGCTCTGGGGTTTGCTTGTGACTCCTGTATATCTCCTGTGAGAATGGTGCAGCAGCTCTGGGGTTTGCGTGTGACTCCTGTATATCTCCTGTTAGAATGGTGCAGCGGCTCTGGGATTTGCGTGTGACTCCTGTATATCTCC
The DNA here is from genome assembly GCF_040206685.1 of Ascaphus truei. Classification (NCBI taxonomy): domain Eukaryota; kingdom Metazoa; phylum Chordata; class Amphibia; order Anura; family Ascaphidae; genus Ascaphus; species Ascaphus truei. Next base: position 6,617,526 of record NC_134485.1, on the reverse strand, counting down.
TGTGAGAATGGTGCAGCGGATCTGGGGTTTGCGTGTGACTCCTGTATAACTCCTGTGAAAATGGTGCTGCGGCTCTGGGGTTTGCGTGTGACTCCTGTATAACTCCTGTGAAAATGGTGCTGCGGCTCTGGGGTTTGCGTGTGACTCTTGTATATCTCCTGTGAGAATGGTGCAGCGGATCTGGGGTTTGCGTGTGACTCCTGTATATCTCCTGTGAAAATGGTGCAGCGGCTCTGGGGTTTGCGTGTGACTCTTGTATATCTCCTGTGAGAATGGTGCAGCAGCTCTGGGGTTTGCGTTTGACTCCTGTATATCTCCTGTGAGAATGGTGCAGCGGATCTGGGGTTTGCGTTTGACTCCTGTATATCTCCTGTGAGAATGGTGCTGCGGCTCTGGGGTTTGCGTGTGACTCCTGTATATCTCCTGTGAGAATGGTGCTGTGGCTCTGGGGTTTGCTTGTGACTCCTGTATATCTCCTGTGTGAATGGTGCTGCGGCTCTGGGGTTTGCGTGTGACTCCTGTATATCTCCTGTGAGAATGGTGCTGCGGCTCTGGGGTTTGCGTGTGACTCCTGTATATCTCCTGTGAGAATGGTGCAGCGGCTCTGGGGTTTGCGTGTGACTCCTGTATATCCCCTATGAGAATGGTGCTGCGGCTCTGGGGTTTGCGTGTGACTCTTGTATATCCCCTGTGAGAATGGTGCTGCGGCTCTGGGGTTTGCGTGTGACTCTTGTATATCTCCTGTGAGAATGGTGCTGCGGCTCTGGGGTTTACGTGTGACTCTTGTATATCTCCTGTGAGAATGGTGCAGCGGCTCTGGGGTTTGCGTGTGACTCCTGTATATCTCCTGTTAGAATGGTGCAGCGGCTCTGGGATTTGCGTGTGACTCCTGTATATCTCCTGTGAGAATGGTGCAGCGGATCTGGGGTTTGCGTGTGACTCCTGTATAACTCCTGTGAAAATGGTGCTGCGGCTCTGGGGTTTGCGTGTGACTCCTGTATATCTCCTGTGAGAATGGTGCAGCAGCTCTGGGGTTTGCGTGTGACTCCTGTATATCTCCTGTGAGAATGGTGCAGCGGATCTGGGGTTTGCGTGTGACTCCTGTATAACTCCTGTGAAAATGGTGCAGCGGCTCTGGGGTTTGCGTGTGACTCTTGTATATCTCCTGTGAGAATGGTGCAGCAGCTCTGGGGTTTGCGTTTGACTCCTGTATATCTCCTGTGAGAATGGTGCAGCGGATCTGGGGTTTGCGTTTGACTCCTGTATATCTCCTGTGAGAATGGTGCTGTGGCTCTGGGGTTTGCTTGTGACTCCTGTAGATCTCCTGTGTGAATGGTGCTGCGGCTCTGGGGTTTGCGTGTGACTCCTGTATATCTCCTGTGAGAATGGTGCTGTGGCTCTGGGGTTTGCTTGTGACTCCTGTATATCTCCTGTGTGAATGGTGCTGCGGCTCTGGGGTTTGCGTGTGACTCCTGTATATCTCCTGTGAGAATGGTGCTGTGGCTCTGGGGTTTGCTTGTGACTCCTGTATATCTCCTGTGAGAATGGTGCTGCGGCTCTGGGGTTTGCGTGTGACTCCTGTTTATCTCCTGTGAGAATGGTGCAGCGGCTCTGGGGTTTGCGTTTGACTCCTGTATATCTCCTTTGAGAATGGTGCTGCGGCTCTGGGGTTTGCGTTTGACTCCTGTATATCTCCTGTGAGAATGGTGCAGCGGCTCTGGGGTTTGCGTGTGACTCCTGTATATCTCCTGTGAGAATGGTGCAGCGGCTCTGGGGTTTGCGTGTGACTCCTGTTTATCTCCTGTGAGAATGGTGCAGGGGCTCTGCGGTTTGCGTGTGACTCCTGTATATCTCCTGTGAGAATGGTGCAGCGGCTCTGGGGTTTGCGTGTGACTCCTGTATATCTCCTGTGAGAATGGTGCAGCGGCTCTGGGGTTTGCGTGTGACTCCTGTATATCTCCTGTGAGAATGGTGCTGCGGCTCTGGGGTTTGTGTGTGACTCCTGTATATCTCCTGTGAGAATGGTGCAGCGGCTCTGGGGTTTGCGTGTGACTCCTGTATATCTCCTGTGAGAATGGTGCTGCGGCTCTGGGGTTTGCGTGTGACTCCTGTATATCTCCTGTGAGAATGGTGCTGCGGCTCTGGGGTTTGCGTGTGACTCCTGTATATCTCCTGTGAGAATGGTGCTGCGGCTCTGGGGTTTGTGTGTGACTCCTGTATATCTCCTGTGAGAATAGTGCAGCAGCTCTGGGGTTTGCGTGTGACTCCTGTATATCTCCTGTGAGAATGGTGCAGCGGCTCTGGGGTTTGTGTGTGACTCCTGTATATCTCCTGTGAGAATGGTGCAGCGGCTCTGGGGTTTGCGTGTGACTCCTGTATATCTCCTGTGAGAATGGTGCAGCGGCTCTGGGGTTTGCGTGTGACTCCTGTATATTTCCTGTGAGAATGGTGCAGCGGCTCTGGGGTTTGCGTGTGACTCCTGTATATTTCCTGTGAGAATGGTGCTGTGGCTCTGGGGTTTGCTTGTGACTCCTGTATATCTCCTGTGAGAATGGTGCAGCAGCTCTGGGGCTTGCGTGTGACTCCTGTATATCTCCTGTGAGAATGGTGCAGCGGCTCTGGGGTTTGCGTGTGACTCCTGTATATCTCCTGTGAGAATGGTGCAGCAGCTCTGGGGTTTGCGTGTGACTCCTGTATATCTCCTGTGAGAATGGTGCAGCGGCTCTGGGGTTTGCGTGTGACTCCTGTATATTTCCTGTGAGAATGGTGCAGCGGCTCTGGGGTTTGCGTGTGACTCCTGTTTATCTCCTGTGAGAATGGTGCAGCGGCTCTGCGGTTTGCGTGTGACTCCTGTTTATCTCCTGTGAGAATGGTGCAGCGGCTCTGCAGTTTGCGTGTGACTCCTGTATATCTTCTGTGAGAATGGTGCAGCGGCTCTGCGGTTTGCGTGTGACTCCTGTATATCTCCTGTGAGAATGGTGCAGCGGCTCTGGGGTTTGCTTGTGACTCCTGTATATCTCCTGTGAGAATGGTGCAGCGGCCCTGGGGTTTGCGTGTGACTCCTGTATATCTCCTGTGAGAATGGTGCAGCGGCCCTGGGGTTTGCGTGTGACTCCTGTATATCTCCTTTGAGAATGGTGCTGTGGCTCTGGGGTTTGCTTGTGACTCCTGTATATCTCCTGTGTGAATGGTGCTGCGGCTCTGGGGTTTGCGTATGACTCCTGTTTATCTCCTGTGAGAATGGTGCAGCGGCCCTGGGGTTTGCGTGTGACTCCTGTATATCTCCTGTGAGAATGGTGCTGTGGCTCTGGGGTTTGCTTGTGACTCCTGTATATCTCCTGTGAGAATGGTGCAGCAGCTCTGGGGTTTGCGTGTGACTCCTGTATATCTCCTGTGAGAATGGTGCAGCGGCTCTGGGGTTTGCGTGTGACTCCTGTATATCTCCTGTGAGAATGGTGCAGCGGCTCTGGGGTTTGCGTGTGACTCCTGTATATCTCCTGTGAGAATGGTGCAGCAGCTCTGGGGTTTGCGTGTGACTCCTGTATATTTCCTGTGAGAATGGTGCAGCGGCTCTGGGGTTTGCGTGTGACTCCTGTTTTTCTCCTGTGAGAATGGTGCAGCGGCTCTGCGGTTTGCGTGTGACTCCTGTTTATCTCCTGTGAGAATGGTGCAGCGGCTCTGGGGTTTGCGTGTGACTCCTGTATATCTCCTGTGAGAATGGTGCTGGGGCTCTGGGGTTTGCGTGTGACTCCTGTATATCTCCTGTGAGAATGGTGCAGCGGCTCTGGGGTTTGCGTGTGACTCCTGTATATCTCCTGTGAGAATGGTGCTGCAGCTCTGGGGTTTGCGTTTGACTCCTGTATATCTCCTTTGAGAATGGTGCAGCGGCCCTGGGGTTTGCGTTTGACTCCTGTATATCTCCTGTGAGAATGGTGCAGCGGCTCTGGGGTTTGCGTGTGACTCCTGTATATCTCCTGTGAGAATGGTGCAGCAGCTCTGGGGTTTGCGTGTGACTCCTGTTTACAGTATCTCCTGTGAGAATGGTGCAGCGGCTCTGGGGTTTACGTGTGACTCCTGTATATCTCCTGTGAGAATGGTGCAGCGGCTCTGGGGTTTGCGTGTGACTCCTGTATATCTCCTGTGAGAATGGTGCAGCAGCTCTGGGGTTTGCGTGTGACTCTTGTATATCTCCTGTGAGAATGGTGCAGCGGCTCTGGGGTTTGCGTGTGACTCCTGTATATCTCCTGTGAGAATGGTGCAGCGGCTCTGGGGTTTGCGTGTGACTCCTGTATATCTCCTGTGAGAATGGTGCTGCGGCTCTGGGGTTTGCGTGTGACTCCTGTATATCTCCTGTGAGAATGGTGCTGCGGCTCTGGGGTTTGCGTGTGACTCTTGTATATCTCCTGTGAGATTGGTGCAGCAGCTCTGGGGTTTGCGTGTGACTCTTGTATATCTCCTGTGAGAATGGTGCAGCAGCTCTGGGGTTTGCGTTTGACTCCTGTATATCTCCTGTGAGAATGGTGCTGCGGCTCTGGGGTTTGCTTGTGACTCCTGTATATCTCCTTTGAGAATGGTGCTGTGGCTCTGGGGTTTGCGTGTGACTCCTGTATATCCCCTGTGAGAATGGTGCTGCGGCTCTGGGGTTTGCGTGTGACTCCTGTATATCTCCTGTGAGAATGGTGCAGCGGCTCTGGGGTTTGCGTGTGACTCCTGTATATCTCCTGTGAGAATGGTGCTGCGGCTCTGGGGTTTGCGTGTGACTCTTGTATATCTCCTGTGAGAATGGTGCTGCGGCTCTGGGGTTTACGTGTGACTCTTGTATATCTCCTGTGAGAATGGTGCAGCGGCTCTGGGGTTTGCGTTTGACTCTTGTATATCTCCTGTGAGAATGGTGCTGCGGCTCTGGGGTTTACGTGTGACTCTTGTATATCTCCTGTGAGAATGGTGCAGCGGCTCTGGGGTTTGCTTGTGACTCCTGTATATCTCCTGTGAGAATGGTGCAGCAGCTCTTGGGTTTGCGTGTGACTCCTGTATATCTCCTGTTAGAATGGTGCAGCGGCTCTGGGGTTTGCATGTGACTCCTGTATATCTCCTGTGAGAATGGTGCAGCGGCTCTGGGGTTTGCGTGTGACTCCTGTATATTTCCTGTGAGAATGGTGCAGCGGCTCTGGGGTTTGCGTGTGACTCCTGTATATTTCCTGTGAGAATGGTGCTGTGGCTCTGGGGTTTGCTTGTGACTCCTGTATATCTCCTGTGAGAATGGTGCAGCAGCTCTGGGGTTTGCGTGTGACTCCTGTTTATCTCCTGTGAGAATGGTGCAGCGGCTCTGGGGTTTGCGTGTGACTCCTGTATATCTCCTGTGAGAATGGTGCAGCGGCTCTGGGGTTTGCGTGTGACTCCTGTATATCTCCTGTGAGAATGGTGCAGCGGCTCTGGGGTTTGCGTGTGACTCCTGTATATTTCCTGTGAGAATGGTGCAGCGGCTCTGGGGTTTGCGTGTGACTCCTGTTTATCTCCTGTGAGAATGGTGCAGCGGCTCTGCGGTTTGCGTGTGACTCCTGTTTATCTCCTGTGAGAATGGTGCAGCGGCTCTGCGGTTTGCGTGTGACTCCTGTATATTTCCTGTGAGAATGGTGCAGCGGCTCTGCGGTTTGCGTGTGACTCCTGTATATCTCCTGTGAGAATGGTGCAGTGGCTCTGGGGTTTGCTTGTGACTCCTGTATATCTCCTGTGAGAATGGTGCAGCGGCCCTGGGGTTTGCGTGTGACTCCTGTATATCTCCTGTGAGAATGGTGCAGCGGCCCTGGGGTTTGCGTGTGACTCCTGTATATCTCCTTTGAGAATGGTGCTGTGGCTCTGGGGTTTGCTTGTGACTCCTGTATATCTCCTGTGTGAATTGTGCTGTGGCTCTGGGGTTTGCGTATGACTCCTGTTTATCTCCTGTGAGAATGGTGCAGCGGCCCTGGGGTTTGCGTGTGACTCCTGTATATCTCCTGTGAGAATGGTGCTGTGGCTCTGGGGTTTGCTTGTGACTCCTGTATATCTCCTGTGAGAATGGTGCAGCAGCTCTGGGGTTTGCGTGTGACTCCTGTATATCTCCTGTGAGAATGGTGCAGCGGCTCTGGGGTTTGCGTGTGACTCCTGTATATCTCCTGTGAGAATGGTGCAGCGGCTCTGGGGTTTGCGTGTGACTCCTGTATATCTCCTGTGAGAATGGTGCAGCGGCTCTGGGGTTTGCGTGTGACTCCTGTATATTTCCTGTGAGAATGGTGCAGCGGCTCTGGGGTTTGCGTGTGACTCCTGTTTATCTCCTGTGAGAATGGTGCAGCGGCTCTGCGGTTTGCGTGTGACTCCTGTTTATCTCCTGTGAGAATGGTGCAGCGGCTCTGCGGTTTGCGTGTGACTCCTGTATATCTCCTGTGAGAATGGTGCAGCGGCTCTGCGGTTTGCGTGTGACTCCTGTATATCTCCTGTGAGAATGGTGCAGCGGCTCTGGGGTTTGCGTGTGACTCCTGTATATTTCCTGTGAGAATGGTGCTGTGGCTCTGCGGTTTGCGTGTGACTCCTGTATATCTCCTGTGAGAATGGTGCTGCGGCTCTGGGGTTTGCGTGTGACTCCTGTATTTCTCCTGTGAGAATAGTGCAGCGGCTCTGGGGTTTGCGTGTGACTCCTGTATATCTCCTGTGAGAATGGTGCAGCGGCCCTGGGGTTTACGTGTGACTCCTGTATATCTCCTGTGAGAATGGTGCAGCGGCCCAGGGGTTTGCGTGTGACTCCTGTATATCTCCTGTGAGAATGGTGCAGCGGCCCTGGGGTTTGCGTGTGACTCCTGTATATCTCCTTTGAGAATGGTGCTGTGGCTCTGGGGTTTGCTTGTGACTCCTGTATATCTCCTGTGTGAATGGTGCTGCGGCTCTGGGGTTTGCGTATGACTCCTGTTTATCTCCTGTGAGAATGGTGCAGCGGCCCTGGGGTTTGCGTGTGACTCCTGTATATCTCCTGTGAGAATGGTGCAGCGGCTCTGGGGTTTGCGTGTGACTCCTGTTTATCTCCTGTGAGAATGGTGCAGCAGCTCTGCTGTTTGCGTGTGACTCCTGTTTATCTCCTGTGAGAATGGTGCAGCGGCTCTGCGGTTTGTGTGTGACTCCTGTATACAGTATCTCCTGTGAGATTGGTGCTGCGGCTCTGGGGTTTGCGTGTGACTCCTGTATATCTCCTGTGAGAATGGTGCAGCGGCCCTGGGGTTTGCGTGTGACTCCTGTATATCTCCTGTGAGAATGGTGCAGCGGCTCTGGGGTTTGCGTGTGACTCCTGTATATCTCCTGTGAGAATGGTGCAGCGGCCCTGGGGTTTGCGTGTGACTCCTGTATATCTCCTGTGAGAATGGTGCTGCGGCTCTGGGGTTTGCGTGTGACTCCTGTATATTTCCTGTGAGAATGGTGCAGCGGCTCTGGGGTTTGCGTGTGACTCCTGTTTATCTCCTGTGAGAATGGTGCAGCGGCTCTGCGGTTTGCGTGTGACTCCTGTTTATCTTCTGTGAGAATGGTGCTGCGGATCTGGGGTTTGCGTGTGACTCCTGTATATCTCCTGTGAGAATGGTGCAGCGGCTCTGCGGTTTGCGTGTGACTCCTGTTTATCTCCTGTAAGAATGGTGCAGCGGCTCTGCGGTTTGCGTGTGACTCCTGTATATCTCCTGTGAGAATGGTGCAGCGGCCCTGGGGTTTGCGTGTGACTCCTGTATATCTCCTGTGAGAATGGTGCTGCGGCTCTGGGGTTTGCGTGTGACTCCTGTATATTTCCTGTGAGAATGGTGCAGCGGCTCTGGGGTTTGCGTGTGACTCCTGTTTATCTCCTGTGAGAATGGTGCAGCGGCTCTGCGGTTTGCGTGTGACTCCTGTTTATCTCCTGTGAGAATGGTGCTGCGGCTCTGCGGTTTGCGTGTGACTCCTGTTTATCTCCTGTAAGAATGGTGCAGCGGCTCTGCGGTTTGCGTGTGACTCCTGTATATCTCCTGTGAGAATGGTGCAGCGGCCCTGGGGTTTGCGTGTGACTCCTGTATATCTCCTGTGAGAATGGTGCTGCGGCTCTGGGGTTTGCGTGTGACTCCTGTATATTTCCTGTGAGAATGGTGCAGCGGCTCTGGGGTTTGCGTGTGACTCCTGTTTATCTCCTGTGAGAATGGTGCAGCGGCTCTGCGGTTTGCGTGTGACTCCTGTTTATCTTCTGTGAGAATGGTGCTGCGGATCTGGGGTTTGCGTGTGACTCCTGTATAACTCCTGTGAGAATGGTGCAGCGGCTCTGCGGTTTGCGTGTGACTCCTGTTTATCTCCTGTGAGAATGGTGCAGCATCTCTGCGGTTTGCGTGTGACTCCTGTTTATCTCCTGTGAGAATGGTGCAGCGGCTCTGCGGTTTGTGTGTGACTCCTGTATACAGTATCTCCTGTGAGATTGGTGCTGCGGCTCTGGGGTTTGCGTGTGACTCCTGTATATCTCCTGTGAGAATGGTGCAGCGGCTCTGGGGTTTGCGTGTGACTCCTGTATATTTCCTGTGAGAATGGTGCAGCGGCTCTGGGGTTTGCGTGTGACTCCTGTTTATCTCCTGTGAGAATGGTGCAGCGGCTCTGCGGTTTGCGTGTGACTCCTGTTTATCTCCTGTGAGAATGGTGCTGCGGCTCTGGGGTTTACGTGTGACTCCTGTATATCTCCTGTGAGAATGGTGCAGCGGCCCTGGGGTTTACGTGTGACTCCTGTATATCTCCTGTGAGAATGGTGCAGCGGCCCTGGGGTTTGCGTGTGACTCCTGTATATCTCCTGTGAGAATGGTGCAGTGGCTCTGGGGTTTGCGTGTGACTCCTGTATATCTCCTGTGAGAATGGTGCAGCGGCTCTGCGGTTTGCGTGTGACTCCTGTTTATCTCCTGTGAGAATGGTGCAGCAGCTCTGCGGTTTGCGTGTGACTCCTGTTTATCTCCTGTGAGAATGGTGCAGCGGCTCTGCGGTTTGTGTGTGACTCCTGTATACAGTATCTCCTGTGAGATTGGTGCTGCGGCTCTGGGGTTTGCGTGTGACTCCTGTATATCTCCTGTGAGAATGGTGCAGCGGCTCTGGGGTTTGCGTGTGACTCCTGTATATCTCCTGTGAGAGTGGTGCAGCGGCCCTGGGGTTTGCGTGTGACTCCTGTATATCTCCTGTGAGAATGGTGCAGCGGCTCTGGGGTTTGCGTGTGACTCCTGTATATTTCCTGTGAGAATGGTGCAGCGGCTCTGGGGTTTGCGTGTGACTCCTGTTTATCTCCTGTGAGAATGGTGCAGCGGCTCTGCGGTTTGCGTGTGACTCCTGTTTATCTCCTGTGAGAATGGTGCAGCGGCTCTGCGGTTTGCGTGTGACTCCTGTATATCTCCTGTGAGAATGGTGCAGCGTCTCTGCGGTTTGCGTGTGACTCCTGTATATCTCCTGTGAGAATGGTGCAGCGGCTCTGCGGTTTGCGTGTGACTCCTGTATATCTCCTGTGAGAATGGTGCAGCGGCTCTGGGGTTTGCGTGTGACTCCTGTATATTTCCTGTGAGAATGGTGCTGTGGCTCTGGGGTTTGCTTGTGACTCCTGTATATCTCCTGTGAGAATGGTGCAGCGGCTCTGCGGTTTGCGTGTGACTCCTGTATATCTCCTGTGAGAATGGTGCTGCGGCTCTGGGGTTTGCGTGTGACTCCTGTATTTCTCCTGTGAGAATAGTGCAGCGGCTCTGGGGTTTGCGTGTGACTCCTGTATATCTCCTGTGAGAATGGTGCAGCGGCCCTGGGGTTTACGTGTGACTCCTGTATATCTCCTGTGAGAATGGTGCAGCGGCCCTGGGGTTTGCGTGTGACTCCTGTATATCTCCTGTGAGAATGGTGCAGCGGCCCTGGGGTTTGCGTGTGACTCCAGTATATCTCCTTTGAGAATGGTGCTGTGGCTCTGGGGTTTGCTTGTGACTCCTGTATATCTCCTGTGTGAATGGTGCTGCGGCTCTGGGGTTTGCGTATGACTCCTGTTTATCTCCTGTGAGAATGGTGCAGCAGCTCTGCGGTTTGCGTGTGACTCCTGTTTATCTCCTGTGAGAATGGTGCAGCGGCTCTGCGGTTTGTGTGTGACTCCTGTATACAGTATCTCCTGTGAGATTGGTGCTGCGGCTCTGGGGTTTGCGTGTGACTCCTGTATATTTCCTGTGAGAATGGTGCAGTGGCTCTGGGGTTTGCGTGTGACTCCTGTTTATCTCCTTTGAGAATGGTGCAGCGGCTCTGGGGTTTGCGTGTGACTCCTGTATATTTCCTGTGAGAATGGTGCAGCGGCTCTGGGGTTTGCGTGTGACTCCTGTTTATCTCCTGTGAGAATGGTGCAGCGGCTCTGCGGTTTGCGTGTGACTCCTGTTTATCTCCTGTGAGAATGGTGCTGCGGCACTGGGGTTTGCGTGTGACTCCTGTATTTCTCCTGTGAGGATAGTGCAGCGGCTCTGGGGTTTGCGTGTGACTCCTGTATATCTCCTGTGTGAATGGTGCTGCGGCTCTGGGGTTTGCGTATGACTCCTGTTTATCTCCTGTGAGAATGGTGCAGCGGCCCTGGGGTTTGCGTGTGACTCCTGTATATCTCCTGTGAGAATGGTGCAGCGGCTCTGGGGTTTGCGTCTGACTCCTGTTTATCTCCTGTGAGAATGGTGCAGCAGCTCTGCGGTTTGCGTGTGACTCCTGTTTATCTCCTGTGAGAATGGTGCAGCGGCTCTGCGGTTTGTGTGTGACTCCTGTATACAGTATCTCCTGTGAGAATGGTGCTGCGGCTCTGGTGTTTGCGTGTGACTCCTGTATATCTTCTGTGAGAATGGTGCAGCGGCTCTGGGGTTTGCGTGTGACTCCTGTATATTTCCTGTGAGAATGGTGCAGCGGCTCTGGGGTTTGCGTGTGACTCCTGTTTATCTCCTGTGAGAATGGTGCAGCGGCTCTGGGGTTTGCGTGTGACTCCTGTATATTTCCTGTGAGAATGGTGCAGCGGCTCTGGGGTTTGCGTGTGACTCCTGTTTATCTCCTGTGAGAATGGTGCAGCGGCTCTGCGGTTTGCGTGTGACTCCTGTATATCTCCTGTGAGAATGGTGCTGTGGCTCTGGGGTTTGCTTGTGACTCCTGTATATCTCCTGTGAGAATGGTGCAGCAGCTCTGGGGTTTGCGTGTGACTCCTGTATATCTCCTGTGAGAATGGTGCAGCGGCTCTGGGGTTTGCGTGTGACTCCTGTATATCTCCTGTGAGAATGGTGCAGCGGCTCTGGGGTTTGCGTGTGACTCCTGTATATCTCCTGTGAGAATGGTGCAGCGGCTCTGGGGTTTGCGTGTGACTCCTGTATATTTACTGTGAGAATGGTGCAGCGGCTCTGGGGTTTGCGTGTGACTCCTGTTTATCTCCTGTGAGAATGGTGCAGCGGCTCTGCGGTTTGCGTGTGACTCCTGTTTATCTCCTGTGAGAATGGTGCTGCGGCTCTGGGGTTTGCGTGTGACTCCTGTATATCTCCTGTGAGAATGGTGCAGCGGCTCTGCGGTTTGCGTGTGACTCCTGTATATCTCCTGTGAGAATGGTGCTGCGGCTCTGGGGTTTGCGTGTGACTCCTGTATTTCTCCTGTGAGGATAGTGCAGCGGCTCTGGGGTTTGCGTGTGACTCCTGTATATCTCCTGTGTGAATGGTGCTGCGGCTCTGGGGTTTGCGTATGACTCCTGTTTATCTCCTGTGAGAATGGTGCAGCGGCCCTGGGGTTTGCGTGTGACTCCTGTATATCTCCTGTGAGAATGGTGCAGCGGCTCTGGGGTTTGCGTGTGACTCCTGTTTATCTCCTGTGAGAATGGTGCAGCAGCTCTGCGGTTTGCGTGTGACTCCTGTTTATCTCCTGTGAGAATGGTGCAGCGGCTCTGCGGTTTGTGTGTGACTCCTGTATACAGTATCTCCTGTGAGAATGGTGCTGCGGCTCTGGTGTTTGCGTGTGACTCCTGTATATCTTCTGTGAGAATGGTGCAGCGGCTCTGGGGTTTGCGTGTGACTCCTGTATATTTCCTGTGAGAATGGTGCAGCGGCTCTGGGGTTTGCGTGTGACTCCTGTTTATCTCCTGTGAGAATGGTGCAGCGGCTCTGGGGTTTGCGTGTGACTCCTGTATATTTCCTGTGAGAATGGTGCAGCGGCTCTGGGGTTTGCGTGTGACTCCTGTTTATCTCCTGTGAGAATGGTGCAGCGGCTCTGCGGTTTGCGTGTGACTCCTGTTTATCTCCTGTGAGAATGGTGCAGCGGCTCTGCGGTTTGCGTGTGACTCCTGTATATCTCCTGTGAGAATGGTGCTGGGGCTCTGGGGTTTGCGTGTGACTCCTGTATATCTCCTGTGAGAATGGTGCAGCGGCTCTGGGGTTTGCGTGTGACTCCTGTATATCTCCTGTGAGAATGGTGCTGCAGCTCTGGGGTTTGCGTTTGACTCCTGTATATCTCCTTTGAGAATGGTGCAGCGGCCCTGGGGTTTGCGTTTGACTCCTGTATATCTCCTGTGAGAATGGTGCAGCGGCTCTGGGGTTTGCGTGTGACTCCTGTATATCTCCTGTGAGAATGGTGCTGCAGCTCTGGGGTTTGCGTTTGACTCCTGTATATCTCCTTTGAGAATGGTGCTGCAGCTCTGGGGTTTGCGTTTGACTCCTGTATATCTCCTGTGAGAATGGTGCTGCGGCTCTGGGGTTTGCGTGTGACTCCTGTATATCTCCTGTGAGAATGGTGCAGCGGCTCTGGGGTTTGCGTGTGACTCCTGTATATCTCCTGTGAGAATGGTGCAGCAGCTCTGGGGTTTGCGTGTGACTCCTGTTTATCTCCTGTGAGAATGGTGCAGCGGCTCTGGGGTTTACATGTGACTCCTGTATATCTCCTGTGAGAATGGTGCAGCGGCTCTGGGGTTTGCGTGTGACTCCTGTATATCTCCTGTGAGAATGGTGCAGCAGCTCTGGGGTTTGCGTGTGACTCTTGTATATCTCCTGTGAGAATGGTGCAGCGGCTCTGGGGTTTGCGTGTGACTCCTGTATATCTCCTGTGAGAATGGTGCAGCGGCTCTGGGGTTTGCGTGTGACTCCTGTATATCTCCTGTGAGAATGGTGCTGCGGCTCTGGGGTTTGCGTGTGACTCCTGTATATCTCCTGTGAGAATGGTGCTGCGGCTCTGGGGTTTGCGTGTGACTCTTGTATATCTCCTGTGAGATTGGTGCAGCAGCTCTGGGGTTTGCGTGTGACTCTTGTATATCTCCTGTGAGAATGGTGCAGCAGCTCTGGGGTTTGCGTTTGACTCCTGTATATCTCCTGTGAGAATGGTGCTGCGGCTCTGGGGTTTGCTTGTGACTCCTGTATATCTCCTTTGAGAATGGTGCTGTGGCTCTGGGGTTTGCGTGTGACTCCTGTATATCCCCTGTGAGAATGGTGCTGCGGCTCTGGGGTTTGCGTGTGACTCCTGTATATCTCCTGTGAGAATGGTGCAGCGGCTCTGGGGTTTGCGTGTGACTCCTGTATATCCCCTGTGAGAATGGTGCTGCGGCTCTGGGGTTTGCGTGTGACTCTTGTATATCTCCTGTGAGAATGGTGCTGTGGCTCTGGGGTTTGCTTGTGACTCCTGTATATCTCCTGTGAGAATGGTGCAGCGGCTCTGGGGTTTGCGTGTGACTCCTGTATATCTCCTGTGAGAATGGTGCTGCGGCTGTGGGGTTTGCGTGTGACTCTTGTATATCTCCTGTGAGAATGGTGCTGCGGCTCTGGGGTTTACGTGTGACTCTTGTATATCTCCTGTGAGAATGGTGCAGCGGCTCTGGGGTTTGCGTTTGACTCTTGTATATCTCCTGTGAGAATGGTGCTGCGGCTCTGGGGTTTACGTGTGACTCTTGTATATCTCCTGTGAGAATGGTGCAGCGGCTCTGGGGTTTGCTTGTGACTCCTGTATATCTCCTGTGAGAATGGTGCAGCAGCTCTTGGGTTTGCGTGTGACTCCTGTATATCTCCTGTTAGAATGGTGCAGCGGCTCTGGGGTTTGCATGTGACTCCTGTATATCTCCTGTGAGAATGGTGCAGCGGCTCTGGGGTTTGCGTGTGACTCCTGTATATTTCCTGTGAGAATGGTGCAGCGGCTCTGGGGTTTGCGTGTGACTCCTGTATATTTCCTGTGAGAATGGTGCTGTGGCTCTGGGTTTTGCTTGTGACTCCTGTATATCTCCTGTGAGAATGGTGCAGCAGCTCTGGGGTTTGCGTGTGACTCCTGTTTATCTCCTGTGAGAATGGTGCAGCGGCTCTGGGGTTTGCGTGTGACTCCTGTATATCTCCTGTGAGAATGGTGCAGCGGCTCTGGGGTTTGCGTGTGACTCCTGTATATCTCCTGTGAGAATGGTGCAGCGGCTCTGGGGTTTGCGTGTGACTCCTGTATATTTCCTGTGAGAATGGTGCAGCGGCTCTGGGGTTTGCGTGTGACTCCTGTTTATCTCCTGTGAGAATGGTGCAGCGGCTCTGCGGTTTGCGTGTGACTCCTGTTTATCTCCTGTGAGAATGGTGCAGCGGCTCTGCGGTTTGCGTGTGACTCCTGTATATCTCCTGTGAGAATGGTGCAGCGGCTCTGCGGTTTGCGTGTGACTCCTGTATATCTCCTGTGAGAATGGTGCAGTGGCTCTGGGGTTTGCTTGTGACTCCTGTATATCTCCTGTGAGAATGGTGCAGCGGCCCTGGGGTTTGCGTGTGACTCCTGTATATCTCCTGTGAGAATGGTGCAGCGGCCCTGGGGTTTGCGTGTGACTCCTGTATATCTCCTTTGAGAATGGTGCTGTGGCTCTGGGGTTTGCTTGTGACTCCTGTATATCTCCTGTGTGAATGGTGCTGCGGCTCTGGGGTTTGCGTATGACTCCTGTTTATCTCCTGTGAGAATGGTGCAGCGGCCCTGGGGTTTGCGTGTGACTCCTGTATATCTCCTGTGAGAATGGTGCTGTGGCTCTGGGGTTTGCTTGTGACTCCTGTATATCTCCTGTGAGAATGGTGCAGCGGCTCTGGGGTTTGCGTGTGACTCCTGTATATCTCCTGTGAGAATGGTGCAGCGGCTCTGGGGTTTGCGTGTGACTCCTGTATATCTCCTGTGAGAATGGTGCAGCGGCTCTGGGGTTTGCGTGTGACTCCTGTATATCTCCTGTGAGAATGGTGCAGCGGCTCTGGGGTTTGCGTGTGACTCCTGTATATTTCCTGTGAGAATGGTGCAGCGGCTCTGGGGTTTGCGTGTGACTCCTGTTTATCTCCTGTGAGAATGGTGCAGCGGCTCTGCGGTTTGCGTGTGACTCCTGTTTATCTCCTGTGAGAATGGTGCAGCGGCTCTGCGGTTTGCGTGTGACTCCTGTATATCTCCTGTGAGAATGGTGCAGCGGCTCTGCGGTTTGCGTGTGACTCCTGTATATCTCCTGTGAGAATGGTGCAGCGGCTCTGGGGTTTGCGTGTGACTCCTGTATATTTCCTGTGAGAATGGTGCTGTGGCTCTGCGGTTTGGGTGTGACTCCTGTATATCTCCTGTGAGAATGGTGCTGCGGCTCTGGGGTTTGCGTGTGACTCCTGTATTTCTCCTGTGAGAATAGTGCAGCGTCTCTGGGGTTTGCGTGTGACTCCTGTATATCTCCTGTGAGAATGGTGCAGCGGCCCTGGGGTTTACGTGTGACTCCTGTATATCTCCTGTGAGAATGGTGCAGCGGCCCAGGGGTTTGCGTGTGACTCCTGTATATCTCCTGTGAGAATGGTGCAGCGGCCCTGGGGTTTGCGTGTGACTCCTGTATATCTCCTTTGAGAATGGTGCTGTGGCTCTGGGGTTTGCTTGTGACTCCTGTATATCTCCTGTGTGAATGGTGCTGCGGCTCTGGGGTTTGCGTATGACTCCTGTTTATCTCCTGTGAGAATGGTGCAGCGGCCCTGGGGTTTGCGTGTGACTCCTGTATATCTCCTGTGAGAATGGTGCAGCGGCTCTGGGGTTTGCGTGTGACTCCTGTTTATCTCCTGTGAGAATGGTGCAGCAGCTCTGCTGTTTGCGTGTGACTCCTGTTTATCTCCTGTGAGAATGGTGCAGCGGCTCTGCGGTTTGTGTGTGACTCCTGTATACTGTATCTCCTGTGAGATTGGTGCTGCGGCTCTGGGGTTTGCGTGTGACTCCTGTATATCTCCTGTGAGAATGGTGCAGTGGCTCTGGGGTTTGCTTGTGACTCCTGTATATCTCCTGTGAGAATGGTGCAGCGGCCCTGGGGTTTGCGTGTGACTCCTGTATATCTCCTGTGAGAATGGTGCAGCGGCCCTGGGGTTTGCGTGTGACTCCTGTATATCTCCTTTGAGAATGGTGCTGTGGCTCTGGGGTTTGCTTGTGACTCCTGTATATCTCCTGTGTGAATGGTGCTGTGGCTCTGGGGTTTGCGTATGACTCCTGTTTATCTCCTGTGAGAATGGTGCAGCGGCCCTGGGGTTTGCGTGTGACTCCTGTATATCTCCTGTGAGAATGGTGCTGTGGCTCTGGGGTTTGCTTGTGACTCCTGTATATCTCCTGTGAGAATGGTGCAGCAGCTCTGGGGTTTGCGTGTGACTCCTGTATATCTCCTGTGAGAATGGTGCAGCGGCTCTGGGGTTTGCGTGTGACTCCTGTATATCTCCTGTGAGAATGGTGCAGCGGCTCTGGGGTTTGCGTGTGACTCCTGTATATCTCCTGTGAGAATGGTGCAGCGGCTCTGGGGTTTGCGTGTGACTCCTGTATATTTCCTGTGAGAATGGTGCAGCGGCTCTGGGGTTTGCGTGTGACTCCTGTTTATCTCCTGTGAGAATGGTGCAGCGGCTCTGCGGTTTGCGTGTGACTCCTGTTTATCTCCTGTGAGAATGGTGCAGCGGCTCTGCGGTTTGCGTGTGACTCCTGTATATCTCCTGTGAGAATGGTGCAGCGGCTCTGCGGTTTGCGTGTGACTCCTGTATATCTCCTGTGAGAATGGTGCAGCGGCTCTGGGGTTTGCGTGTGACTCCTGTATATTTCCTGTGAGAATGGTGCTGTGGCTCTGCGGTTTGCGTGTGACTCCTGTATATCTCCTGTGAGAATGGTGCTGCGGCTCTGGGGTTTGCGTGTGACTCCTGTATTTCTCCTGTGAGAATAGTGCAGCGGCTCTGGGGTTTGTGTGTGACTCCTGTATATCTCCTGTGAGAATGGTGCAGCGGCCCTGGGGTTTACGTGTGACTCCTGTATATCTCCTGTGAGAATGGTGCAGCGGCCCAGGGGTTTGCGTGTGACTCCTGTATATCTCCTGTGAGAATGGTGCTGTGGCTCTGGGGTTTGCTTGTGACTCCTGTATATCTCCTGTGAGAATGGTGCAGCAGCTCTGGGGTTTGCGTGTGACTCCTGTATATCTCCTGTGAGAATGGTGCAGCGGCTCTGGGGTTTGCGTGTTACTCCTGTATATCTCCTGTGAGAATGGTGCAGCGGCTCTGGGGTTTGCGTGTGACTCCTGTATATCTCCTGTGAGAATGGTGCAGCGGCTCTGGGGTTTGCGTGTGACTCCTGTATATTTCCTGTGAGAATGGTGCAGCGGCTCTGGGGTTTGCGTGTGACTCCTGTTTATCTCCTGTGAGAATGGTGCAGCGGCTCTGCGGTTTGCGTGTGACTCCTGTTTATCTCCTGTGAGAATGGTGCAGCGGCTCTGCGGTTTGCGTGTGACTCCTGTATATCTCCTGTGAGAATGGTGCAGCGGCTCTGCGGTTTGCGTGTGACTCCTGTATATCTCCTGTGAGAATGGTGCAGCGGCTCTGGGGTTTGCGTGTGACTCCTGTATATTTCCTGTGAGAATGGTGCTGTGGCTCTGCGGTTTGCGTGTGACTCCTGTATATCTCCTGTGAGAATGGTGCTGCGGCTCTGGGGTTTGCGTGTGACTCCTGTATTTCTCCTATGAGAATAGTGCAGCGGCTCTGGGGTTTGCGTGTGACTCCTGTATATCTCCTGTGAGAATGGTGCAGCGGCCCTGGGGTTTACGTGTGACTCCTGTATATCTCCTGTGAGAATGGTGCAGCGGCCCAGGGGTTTGCGTGTGACTCCTGTATATCTCCTGTGAGAATGGTGCAGCGGCCCTGGGGTTTGCGTGTGACTCCTGTATATCTCCTTTGAGAATGGTGCTGTGGCTCTGGGGTTTGCTTGTGACTCCTGTATATCTCCTGTGTGAATGGTGCTGCGGCTCTGGGGTTTGCGTATGACTCCTGTTTATCTCCTGTGAGAATGGTGCAGCGGCCCTGGGGTTTGCGTGTGACTCCTGTATATCTCCTGTGAGAATGGTGCAGCGGCTCTGGGGTTTGCGTGTGACTCCTGTTTATCTCCTGTGAGAATGGTGCAGCAGCTCTGCTGTTTGCGTGTGACTCCTGTTTATCTCCTGTGAGAATGGTGCAGCGGCTCTGCGGTTTGTGTGTGACTCCTGTATACAGTATCTCCTGTGAGATTGGTGCTGCGGCTCTGGGGTTTGCGTGTGACTCCTGTATATCTCCTGTGAGAATGGTGCAGCGGCTCTGGGGTTTGCGTGTGACTCCTGTATATTTCCTGTGAGAATGGTGCAGCGGCTCTGGGGTTTGCGTGTGACTCCTGTTTATCTCCTGTGAGAATGGTGCAGCGGCTCTGCGGTTTGCGTGTGACTCCTGTTTATCTTCTGTGAGAATGGTGCTGCGGATCTGGGGTTTGCGTGTGACTCCTGTATATCTCCTGTGAGAATGGTGCAGCGGCTCTGCGGTTTGCGTGTGACTCCTGTTTATCTCCTGTGAGAATGGTGCAGCAGCTCTGCGGTTTGCGTGTGACTCCTGTTTATCTCCTGTGAGAATGGTGCAGCGGCTCTGCGGTTTGTGTGTGACTCCTGTATACAGTATCTCCTGTGAGATTGGTGCTGCGGCTCTGGGGTTTGCGTGTGACTCCTGTATATCTCCTGTGAGAATGGTGCAGCGGCTCTGGGGTTTGCGTGTGACTCCTGTATATTTCCTGTGAGAATGGTGCAGCGGCTCTGGGGTTTGCGTGTGACTCCTGTTTATCTCCTGTGTTAATGGTGCAGCGGCTCTGCGGTTTGCGTGTGACTCCTGTTTATCTCCTGTGAGAATGGTGCTGCGGCTCTGGGGTTTACGTGTGACTCCGGTATATCTCCTGTGAGAATGGTGCAGCGGCTCTGCGGTTTGCGTGTGACTCCTGTATATCTCCTGTGAGAATGGTGCTGCGGCTCTGGGGTTTGCGTGTGACTCCTGTATTTCTCCTGTGAGGATAGTGCAGCGGCTCTGGGGTTTGCGTGTGACTCCTGTATATCTCCTGTGAGAATGGTGCAGCGGCCCTGGGGTTTACGTGTGACTCCTGTATATCTCCTGTGAGAATGGTGCAGCGGCCCTGGGGTTTGCGTGTGACTCCTGTATATCTCCTGTGAGAATGGTGCAGCGGCTCTGGGGTTTGCGTGTGACTCCTGTATATCTCCTGTGAGAATGGTGCAGCGGCTCTGCGGTTTGCGTGTGACTCCTGTTTATCTCCTGTGAGAATGGTGCAGCAGCTCTGCGGTTTGCGTGTGACTCCTGTTTATCTCCTGTGAGAATGGTGCAGCGGCTCTGCGGTTTGTGTGTGACTCCTGTATACAGTATCTCCTGTGAGATTGGTGCTGCGGCTCTGGGGTTTGCGTGTGACTCCTGTATATCTCCTGTGAGAATGGTGCAGCGGCTCTGGGGTTTGCGTGTGACTCCTGTATATCTCCTGTGAGAATGGTGCAGCGGCCCTGGGGTTTGCGTGTGACTCCTGTATATCTCCTGTGAGAATGGTGCAGCGGCTCTGGGGTTTGCGTGTGACTCCTGTATATTTCCTGTGAGAATGGTGCAGCGGCTCTGGGGTTTGCGTGTGACTCCTGTTTATCTCCTGTGAGAATGGTGCAGCGGCTCTGCGGTTTGCGTGTGACTCCTGTATATCTCCTGTGAGAATGGTGCAGCGGCTCTGCGGTTTGCGTGTGACTCCTGTATATCTCCTGTGAGAATGGTGCAGCGGCTCTGCGGTTTGCGTGTGACTCCTGTATATCTCCTGTGAGAATGGTGCAGCGGCTCTGGGGTTTGCGTGTGACTCCTGTATATTTCCTGTGAGAATGGTGCTGTGGCTCTGGGGTTTTCTTGTGACTCCTGTATATCTCCTGTGAGAATGGTGCAGCGGCTCTGCGGTTTGCGTGTGACTCCTGTATATCTCCTGTGAGAATGGTGCTGCGGCTCTGGGGTTTGCGTGTGACTCCTGTATTTCTCC
The DNA here is from genome assembly GCF_040206685.1 of Ascaphus truei. Taxonomy (NCBI): domain Eukaryota; kingdom Metazoa; phylum Chordata; class Amphibia; order Anura; family Ascaphidae; genus Ascaphus; species Ascaphus truei. The sequence goes on along the minus strand of NC_134485.1, from coordinate 6,597,225 downwards.
TGTGAGAATAGTGCAGCGGCTCTGGGGTTTGCGTGTGACTCCTGTATATCTCCTGTGAGAATGGTGCAGCGGCCCTGGGGTTTACGTGTGACTCCTGTATATCTCCTGTGAGAATGGTGCAGCGGCCCTGGGGTTTGCGTGTGACTCCTGTATATCTCCTGTGAGAATGGTGCAGCGGCCCTGGGGTTTGCGTGTGACTCCTGTATATCTCCTTTGAGAATGGTGCTGTGGCTCTGGGGTTTGCTTGTGACTCCTGTATATCTCCTGTGTGAATGGTGCTGCGGCTCTGGGGTTTGCGTATGACTCCTGTTTATCTCCTGTGAGAATGGTGCAGCAGCTCTGCGGTTTGCGTGTGACTCCTGTTTATCTCCTGTGAGGATGGTGCAGCGGCTCTGCGGTTTGTGTGTGACTCCTGTATACAGTATCTCCTGTGAGATTGGTGCTGCGGCTCTGGGGTTTGCGTGTGACTCCTGTATATTTCCTGTGAGAATGGTGCAGCGGCTCTGGGGTTTGCGTGTGACTCCTGTTTATCTCCTTTGAGAATGGTGCAGCGGCTCTGGGGTTTGCGTGTGACTCCTGTATATTTCCTGTGAGAATGGTGCAGCGGCTCTGGGGTTTGCGTGTGACTCCTGTTTATCTCCTGTGAGAATGGTGCAGCGGCTCTGCGGTTTGCGTGTGACTCCTGTTTATCTCCTGTGAGAATGGTGCTGCGGCTCTGGGGTTTGCGTGTGACTCCTGTATATCTCCTGTGAGAATGGTGCAGCGGCTCTGCGGTTTGCGTGTGACTCCTGTATATCTCCTGTGAGAATGGTGCTGCGGCTCTGGGGTTTGCGTGTGACTCCTGTATTTCTCCTGTGAGGATAGTGCAGCGGCTCTGGGGTTTGCGTGTGACTCCTGTATATCTCCTGTGTGAATGGTGCTGCGGCTCTGGGGTTTGCGTATGACTCCTGTTTATCTCCTGTGAGAATGGTGCAGCGGCCCTGGGGTTTGCGTGTGACTCCTGTATATCTCCTGTGAGAATGGTGCAGCGGCTCTGGGGTTTGCGTGTGACTCCTGTTTATCTCCTGTGAGAATGGTGCAGCAGCTCTGCGGTTTGCGTGTGACTCCTGTTTATCTCCTGTGAGAATGGTGCAGCGGCTCTGCGGTTTGTGTGTGACTCCTGTATACAGTATCTCCTGTGAGAATGGTGCTGCGGCTCTGGTGTTTGCGTGTGACTCCTGTATATCTTCTGTGAGAATGGTGCAGCGGCTCTGGGGTTTGCGTGTGACTCCTGTATATTTCCTGTGAGAATGGTGCAGCGGCTCTGGGGTTTGCGTGTGACTCCTGTTTATCTCCTGTGAGAATGGTGCAGCGGCTCTGGGGTTTGCGTGTGACTCCTGTATATTTCCTGTGAGAATGGTGCAGCGGCTCTGGGGTTTGCGTGTGACTCCTGTTTATCTCCTGTGAGAATGGTGCAGCGGCTCTGCGGTTTGCGTGTGACTCCTGTATATCTCCTGTGAGAATGGTGCTGTGGCTCTGGGGTTTGCTTGTGACTCCTGTATATCTCCTGTGAGAATGGTGCAGCAGCTCTGGGGTTTGCGTGTGACTCCTGTATATCTCCTGTGAGAATGGTGCAGCGGCTCTGGGGTTTGCGTGTGACTCCTGTATATCTCCTGTGAGAATGGTGCAGCGGCTCTGGGGTTTGCGTGTGACTCCTGTATATCTCCTGTGAGAATGGTGCAGCGGCTCTGGGGTTTGCGTGTGACTCCTGTATATTTACTGTGAGAATGGTGCAGCGGCTCTGGGGTTTGCGTGTGACTCCTGTATATCTCCTGTGAGAATGGTGCAGCGGCCCTGGGGTTTGCGTGTGACTCCTGTTTATCTCCTGTGAGAATGGTGCAGCAGCTCTGCGGTTTGCGTGTGACTCCTGTTTATCTCCTGTGAGAATGGTGCAGCGGCTCTGCGGTTTGTGTGTGACTCCTGTATACAGTATCTCCTGTGAGAATGGTGCTGCGGCTCTGGTGCTTGCGTGTGACTCCTGTATATCTTCTGTGAGAATGGTGCAGCGGCTCTGGGGTTTGCGTGTGACTCCTGTATATTTCCTGTGAGAATGGTGCAGCGGCTCTGGGGTTTGCGTGTGACTCCTGTTTATCTCCTGTGAGAATGGTGCAGCGGCTCTGGGGTTTGCGTGTGACTCCTGTATATTTCCTGTGAGAATGGTGCAGCGGCTCTGGGGTTTGCGTGTGACTCCTGTTTATCTCCTGTGAGAATGGTGCAGCGGCTCTGCGGTTTGCGTGTGACTCCTGTTTATCTCCTGTGAGAATGGTGCAGCGGCTCTGCGGTTTGCGTGTGACTCCTGTATATCTCCTGTGAGAATGGTGCTGGGGCTCTGGGGTTTGCGTGTGACTCCTGTATATCTCCTGTGAGAATGGTGCAGCGGCTCTGGGGTTTGCGTGTGACTCCTGTATATCTCCTGTGAGAATGGTGCTGCAGCTCTGGGGTTTGCGTTTGACTCCTGTATATCTCCTTTGAGAATGGTGCAGCGGCCCTGGGGTTTGCGTTTGACTCCTGTATATCTCCTGTGAGAATGGTGCAGCGGCTCTGGGGTTTGCGTGTGACTCCTGTATATCTCCTGTGAGAATGGTGCTGCAGCTCTGGGGTTTGCGTTTGACTCCTGTATATCTCCTTTGAGAATGGTGCTGTGGCTCTGGGTTTTGCGTGTGACTCTTGTATATCTCCTGTGAGAATGGTGCTGCGGCTCTGGGGTTTGCGTGTGACTCCTGTATATCTCCTGTGAGAATGGTGCAGCGGCTCTGGGGTTTGCGTGTGACTCCTGTAATTCTCCTGTGAGAATGGTGCAGCAGCTCTGGGGTTTGCGTGTGACTCCTGTTTATCTCCTGTGAGAATGGTGCAGCGGCTCTGGGGTTTACGTGTGACTCCTGTATATCTCCTGTGAGAATGGTGCAGCGGCTCTGGGGTTTGCGTGTGACTCCTGTATATCTCCTGTGAGAATGGTGCAGCAGCTCTGGGGTTTGCGTGTGACTCTTGTATATCTCCTGTGAGAATGGTGCAGCGGCTCTGGGGTTTGCGTGTGACTCCTGTATATCTCCTGTGAGAATGGTGCAGCGGCTCTGGGGTTTGCGTGTGACTCCTGTATATCTCCTGTGAGAATGGTGCTGCGGCTCTGGGGTTTGCGTGTGACTCCTGTATATCTCCTGTGAGAATGGTGCTGCGGCTCTGGGGTTTGCGTGTGACTCTTGTATATCTCCTGTGAGATTGGTGCAGCAGCTCTGGGGTTTGCGTGTGACTCTTGTATATCTCCTGTGAGAATGGTGCAGCAGCTCTGGGGTTTGCGTTTGACTCCTGTATATCTCCTGTGAGAATGGTGCTGCGGCTCTGGGGTTTGCTTGTGACTCCTGTATATCTCCTTTGAGAATGGTGCTGTGGCTCTGGGGTTTGCGTGTGACTCCTGTATATCCCCTGTGAGAATGGTGCTGCGGCTCTGGGGTTTGCGTGTGACTCCTGTATATCTCCTGTGAGAATGGTGCAGCGGCTCTGGGGTTTGCGTGTGACTCCTGTATATCCCCTGTGAGAATGGTGCTGCGGCTCTGGGGTTTGCGTGTGACTCTTGTATATCTCCTGTGAGAATGGTGCTGTGGCTCTGGGGTTTGCTTGTGACTCCTGTATATCTCCTGTGAGAATGGTGCTGCGGCTCTGGGGTTTGCGTGTGACTCCTGTATATCTCCTGTGAGAATGGTGCTGCGGCTCTGGGGTTTGCGTGTGACTCTTATATATCTCCTGTGAGAATGGTGCTGCGGCTCTGGGGTTTACGTGTGACTCTTGTATATCTCCTGTGAGAATGGTGCAGCGGCTCTGGGGTTTGCGTTTGACTCTTGTATATCTCCTGTGAGAATGGTGCTGCGGCTCTGGGGTTTACGTGTGACTCTTGTATATCTCCTGTGAGAATGGTGCAGCGGCTCTGGGGTTTGCTTGTGACTCCTGTATATCTCCTGTGAGAATGGTGCAGCAGCTCTTGGGTTTGCGTGTGACTCCTGTATATCTCCTGTTAGAATGGTGCAGCGGCTCTGGGGTTTGCATGTGACTCCTGTATATCTCCTGTGAGAATGGTGCAGCGGCTCTGGGGTTTGCGTGTGACTCCTGTATATTTCCTGTGAGAATGGTGCAGCGGCTCTGGGGTTTGCGTGTGACTCCTGTATATTTCCTGTGAGAATGGTGCTGTGGCTCTGGGGTTTGCTTGTGACTCCTGTATATCTCCTGTGAGAATGGTGCAGCAGCTCTGGGGTTTGCGTGTGACTCCTGTTTATCTCCTGTGAGAATGGTGCAGCGGCTCTGGGGTTTGCGTGTGACTCCTGTTTATCTCCTGTGAGAATGGTGCAGCGGCTCTGCGGTTTGCGTGTGACTCCTGTTTATCTCCTGTGAGAATGGTGCAGCGGCTCTGCGGTTTGCGTGTGACTCCTGTATATCTCCTGTGAGAATGGTGCAGCGGCTCTGCGGTTTGCGTGTGACTCCTGTATATCTCCTGTGAGAATGGTGCAGTGGCTCTGGGGTTTGCTTGTGACTCCTGTATATCTCCTGTGAGAATGGTGCAGCGGCCCTGGGGTTTGCGTGTGACTCCTGTATATCTCCTGTGAGAATGGTGCAGCGGCCCTGGGGTTTGCGTGTGACTCCTGTATATCTCCTTTGAGAATGGTGCTGTGGCTCTGGGGTTTGCTTGTGACTCCTGTATATCTCCTGTGTGAATGGTGCTGCGGCTCTGGGGTTTGCGTATGACTCCTGTTTATGTCCTGTGAGAATGGTGCAGCGGCCCTGGGGTTTGCGTGTGACTCCTGTATATCTCCTGTGAGAATGGTGCTGTGGCTCTGGGGTTTGCTTGTGACTCCTGTATATCTCCTGTGAGAATGGTGCAGCAGCTCTGGGGTTTGCGTGTGACTCCTGTATATCTCCTGTGAGAATGGTGCAGCGGCTCTGGGGTTTGCGTGTGACTCCTGTATATCTCCTGTGAGAATGGTGCAGCGGCTCTGGGGTTTGCGTGTGACTCCTGTATATTTCCTGTGAGAATGGTGCAGCGGCTCTGGGGTTTGCGTGTGACTCCTGTTTATCTCCTGTGAGAATGGTGCAGCGGCTCTGCGGTTTGCGTGTGACTCCTGTTTATCTCCTGTGAGAATGGTGCAGCGGCCCTGGGGTTTACGTGTGACTCCTGTATATCTCCTGTGAGAATGGTGCAGCGGCCCAGGGGTTTGTGTGTGACTCCTGTATATCTCCTGTGAGAATGGTGCAGCGGCCCTGGGGTTTGCGTGTGACTCCTGTATATCTCCTTTGAGAATGGTGCTGTGGCTCTGGGGTTTGCTTGTGACTCCTGTATATCTCCTGTGTGAATGGTGCTGCGGCTCTGGGGTTTGCGTATGACTCCTGTTTATCTCCTGTGAGAATGGTGCAGCGGCCCTGGGGTTTGCGTGTGACTCCTGTATATCTCCTGTGAGAATGGTGCAGCGGCTCTGGGGTTTGCGTGTGACTCCTGTTTATCTCCTGTGAGAATGGTGCAGCAGCTCTGCTGTTTGCGTGTGACTCCTGTTTATCTCCTGTGAGAATGGTGCAGCGGCTCTGCGGTTTGTGTGTGACTCCTGTATACTGTATCTCCTGTGAGATTGGTGCTGCGGCTCTGGGGTTTGCGTGTGACTCCTGTATATCTCCTGTGAGAATGGTGCAGCGGCTCTGGGGTTTGCGTGTGACTCCTGTATATTTCCTGTGAGAATGGTGCAGCGGCTCTGGGGTTTGCGTGTGACTCCTGTTTATCTCCTGTGAGAATGGTGCAGCGGCTCTGCGGTTTGCGTGTGACTCCTGTTTATCTTCTGTGAGAATGGTGCTGCGGATCTGGGGTTTGCGTGTGACTCCTGTATATCTCCTGTGAGAATGGTGCAGCGGCTCTGCGGTTTGCGTGTGACTCCTGTTTATCTCCTGTGAGAATGGTGCAGCAGCTCTGCGGTTTGCGTGTGACTCCTGTTTATCTCCTGTGAGAATGGTGCAGCGGCTCTGAGGTTTGTGTGTGACTCCTGTATACAGTATCTCCTGTGAGATTGGTGCTGCGGCTCTGGGGTTTGCGTGTGACTCCTGTATATCTCCTGTGAGAATGGTGCAGCGGCTCTGGGGTTTGCGTGTGACTCCTGTATATCTCCTGTGAGAATGGTGCAGCGGCTCTGCGGTTTGCGTGTGACTCCTGTTTATCTCCTGTGAGAATGGTGCTGCGGCTCTGGGGTTTACGTGTGACTCCTGTATATCTCCTGTGAGAATGGTGCAGCGGCTCTGCGGTTTGCGTGTGACTCCTGTATATCTCCTGTGAGAATGGTGCTGCGGCTCTGGGGTTTGCGTGTGACTCCTGTATTTCTCCTGTGAGGATAGTGCAGCGGCTCTGGGGTTTGCGTGTGACTCCTGTAAATCTCCTGTGAGAATGGTGCAGCGGCCCTGGGGTTTACGTGTGACTCCTGTATATCTCCTGTGAGAATGGTGCAGCGGCCCTGGGGTTTGCGTGTGACTCCTGTATATCTCCTGTGAGAATGGTGCAGCGGCTCTGGGGTTTGCGTGTGACTCCTGTATATCTCCTGTGAGAATGGTGCAGCGGCTCTGGGGTTTGCGTGTGACTCCTGTATATCTCCTGTGAGAATGGTGCAGCGGCTCTGGGGTTTGCGTGTGACTCCTGTATATTTCCTGTGAGAATGGTGCAGCGGCTCTGGGGTTTGCGTGTGACTCCTGTTTATCTCCTGTGAGAATGGTGCAGCGGCTCTGCGGTTTGCGTGTGACTCCTGTTTATCTCCTGTGAGAATGGTGCAGCGGCTCTGCGGTTTGCGTGTGACTCCTGTATATCTCCTGTGAGAATGGTGCAGCGGCTCTGCGGTTTGCGTGTGACTCCTGTATATCTCCTGTGAGAATGGTGCAGCGGCTCTGGGGTTTGCGTGTGACTCCTGTATATCTCCTGTGAGAATGGTGCAGCGGCTCTGCGGTTTGCGTGTGACTCCTGTATATCTCCTGTGAGAATGGTGCAGCGGCTCTGGGGTTTGCGTGTGACTCCTGTATATTTCCTGTGAGAATGGTGCTGTGGCTCTGGGGTTTGCTTGTGACTCCTGTATATCTCCTGTGAGAATGGTGCAGCGGCTCTGCGGTTTGCGTGTGACTCCTGTATATCTCCTGTGAGAATGGTGCTGCGGCTCTGGGGTTTGCGTGTGACTCCTGTATTTCTCCTGTGAGAATAGTGCAGCGGCTCTGGGGTTTGCGTGTGACTCCTGTATATCTCCTGTGAGAATGGTGCAGCGGCCCTGGGGTTTACGTGTGACTCCTGTATATCTCCTGTGAGAATGGTGCAGCGGCCCTGGGGTTTGCGTGTGACTCCTGTATATCTCCTGTGAGAATGGTGCAGCGGCCCTGGGGTTTGCGTGTGACTCCTGTATATCTCCTTTGAGAATGGTGCTGTGGCTCTGGGGTTTGCTTGTGACTCCTGTATATCTCCTGTGTGAATGGTGCTGCGGCTCTGGGGTTTGCGTATGACTCCTGTTTATCTCCTGTGAGAATGGTGCAACGGCCCTGGGGTTTGCGTGTGACTCCTGTATATCTCCTGTGAGAATGGTGCAGCGGCTCTGGGGTTTGCGTGTGACTCCTGTTTATCTCCTGTGAGAATGGTGCAGCAGCTCTGCGGTTTGCGTGTGACTCCTGTTTATCTCCTGTGAGAATGGTGCAGCGGCTCTGCGGTTTGTGTGTGACTCCTGTATACAGTATCTCCTGTGAGATTGGTGCTGCGGCTCTGGGGTTTGCGTGTGACTCCTGTATATTTCCTGTGAGAATGGTGCAGCGGCTCTGGGGTTTGCGTGTGACTCCTGTTTATCTCCTTTGAGAATGGTGCAGCGGCTCTGGGGTTTGCGTGTGACTCCTGTATATTTCCTGTGAGAATGGTGCAGCGGCTCTGGGGTTTGCGTGTGACTCCTGTTTATCTCCTGTGAGAATGGTGCAGCGGCTCTGCGGTTTGCGTGTGACTCCTGTTTATCTCCTGTGAGAATGGTGCTGCGGCTCTGGGGTTTGCGTGTGACTCCTGTATATCTCCTGTGAGAATGGTGCAGCGGCTCTGCGGTTTGTGTGTGACTCCTGTATATCTCCTGTGAGAATGGTGCTGCGGCTCTGGGGTTTGCGTGTGACTCCTGTATTTCTCCTGTGAGAATAGTGCAGCGGCTCTGGGGTTTGCGTGTGACTCCTGTATATCTCCTGTGAGAATGGTGCAGCGGCCCTGGGGTTTACGTGTGACTCCTGTATATCTCCTGTGAGAATGGTGCAGCGGCCCAGGGGTTTGCGTGTGACTCCTGTATATCTCCTGTGAGAATGGTGCAGCGGCCCTGGGGTTTGCGTGTGACTCCTGTATATCTCCTTTGAGAATGGTGCTGTGGCTCTGGGGTTTGCTTGTGACTCCTGTATATCTCCTGTGTGAATGGTGCTGCGGCTCTGGGGTTTGCGTATGACTCCTGTTTATCTCCTGTGAGAATGGTGCAGCGGCCCTCGGGTTTGCGTGTGACTCCTGTATATCTCCTGTGAGAATGGTGCAGCGGCTCTGGGGTTTGCGTGTGACTCCTGTTTATAACGGCCTAGTGTGCCTACTGCGTGGTTTACTTACACCCCCCTAACAAACTGAGACGACACAGTTTTGTGGAAGTAAAAATGGTCACAGCTTTATTGTTTTAACAATACCTGCAAATAACTGTCAGCCATAATCTTAGTCCTTTGTCATCCCTATTCTCGGTATCTTCCGGCGGGGGGAGCCCTCCTCCACCCGCCCTAATCTACCGTCCACCAGGAGAGACACTCTCCGCCGCGAGAGACACTCTCCACGGCCCCCGTCTACCGTTACTGGGAGAGACACTCTCCACCGCGAGAGACACTCTCCACGGCCCCTAGGTCCCCCTTATCAGAGCCGCCTGGGCCTACCCGCATAGGATAGAGCCCAGCTGCCTAAGATTGGTGCCAGGGGTACAGCGACCGACCGCCTGCGTCGGCGCCTCCAGCCCGCACGATCTTTTCAGGGGAACCGTTACCTGGCGGCCCATCCGCATCGGGTGGAGCCCCATTTCGGGAATTCACGGTGTCCCTACGATGACTGGCCTGACAGTTCCGCGTTCCGCCAAAGCTGTAACGATGGATCTGCTAACAGATTCATAAAATATGGTTCTACACAACACAACATTACATTCTCAATGGGATGGGTGGGTGGGAAAACAGAGTCAGTGAGTAGCTTTTGCGAGCGCAGGGTTTAAATAGCCCGCCCCATTAGCCCCTCCTCTTGTTGATTCGCGCGCAAATCCACCAAGCCTCGTGGTGGGGGGAAGGAAAGGAAGGCACGTTAAGTACCCCCTGGAGGCACGGGCCATTATGGGCGCGACGGCCCCATTTTGGGACCTCTGCTTCTTCTTCTCCTGTGAGAATGGTGCAGCAGCTCTGCTGTTTGCGTGTGACTCCTGTTTATCTCCTGTGAGAATGGTGCAGCGGCTCTGCGGTTTGCGTGTGACTCCTGTTTATCTCCTGTGAGAATGGTGCAGCAGCTCTGCGGTTTGCGTGTGACTCCTGTTTATCTCCTGTGAGAATGGTGCAGCGGCTCTGAGGTTTGTGTGTGACTCCTGTATACAGTATCTCCTGTGAGATTGGTGCTGCGGCTCTGGGGTTTGCGTGTGACTCCTGTATATCTCCTGTGAGAATGGTGCAGCGGCTCTGGGGTTTGCGTGTGACTCCTGTATATCTCCTGTGAGAATGGTGCAGCGGCTCTGCGGTTTGCGTGTGACTCCTGTTTATCTCCTGTGAGAATGGTGCTGCGGCTCTGGGGTTTACGTGTGACTCCTGTATATCTCCTGTGAGAATGGTGCAGCGGCTCTGCGGTTTGCGTGTGACTCCTGTATATCTCCTGTGAGAATGGTGCTGCGGCTCTGGGGTTTGCGTGTGACTCCTGTATTTCTCCTGTGAGGATAGTGCAGCGGCTCTGGGGTTTGCGTGTGACTCCTGTAAATCTCCTGTGAGAATGGTGCAGCGGCCCTGGGGTTTACGTGTGACTCCTGTATATCTCCTGTGAGAATGGTGCAGCGGCCCTGGGGTTTGCGTGTGACTCCTGTATATCTCCTGTGAGAATGGTGCAGCGGCTCTGGGGTTTGCGTGTGACTCCTGTATATCTCCTGTGAGAATGGTGCAGCGGCTCTGGGGTTTGCGTGTGACTCCTGTATATCTCCTGTGAGAATGGTGCAGCGGCTCTGGGGTTTGCGTGTGACTCCTGTATATTTCCTGTGAGAATGGTGCAGCGGCTCTGGGGTTTGCGTGTGACTCCTGTTTATCTCCTGTGAGAATGGTGCAGCGGCTCTGCGGTTTGCGTGTGACTCCTGTTTATCTCCTGTGAGAATGGTGCAGCGGCTCTGCGGTTTGCGTGTGACTCCTGTATATCTCCTGTGAGAATGGTGCAGCGGCTCTGCGGTTTGCGTGTGACTCCTGTATATCTCCTGTGAGAATGGTGCAGCGGCTCTGGGGTTTGCGTGTGACTCCTGTATATCTCCTGTGAGAATGGTGCAGCGGCTCTGCGGTTTGCGTGTGACTCCTGTATATCTCCTGTGAGAATGGTGCAGCGGCTCTGGGGTTTGCGTGTGACTCCTGTATATTTCCTGTGAGAATGGTGCTGTGGCTCTGGGGTTTGCTTGTGACTCCTGTATATCTCCTGTGAGAATGGTGCAGCGGCTCTGCGGTTTGCGTGTGACTCCTGTATATCTCCTGTGAGAATGGTGCTGCGGCTCTGGGGTTTGCGTGTGACTCCTGTATTTCTCCTGTGAGAATAGTGCAGCGGCTCTGGGGTTTGCGTGTGACTCCTGTATATCTCCTGTGAGAATGGTGCAGCGGCCCTGGGGTTTACGTGTGACTCCTGTATATCTCCTGTGAGAATGGTGCAGCGGCCCTGGGGTTTGCGTGTGACTCCTGTATATCTCCTGTGAGAATGGTGCAGCGGCCCTGGGGTTTGCGTGTGACTCCTGTATATCTCCTTTGAGAATGGTGCTGTGGCTCTGGGGTTTGCTTGTGACTCCTGTATATCTCCTGTGTGAATGGTGCTGCGGCTCTGGGGTTTGCGTATGACTCCTGTTTATCTCCTGTGAGAATGGTGCAACGGCCCTGGGGTTTGCGTGTGACTCCTGTATATCTCCTGTGAGAATGGTGCAGCGGCTCTGGGGTTTGCGTGTGACTCCTGTTTATCTCCTGTGAGAATGGTGCAGCAGCTCTGCGGTTTGCGTGTGACTCCTGTTTATCTCCTGTGAGAATGGTGCAGCGGCTCTGCGGTTTGTGTGTGACTCCTGTATACAGTATCTCCTGTGAGATTGGTGCTGCGGCTCTGGGGTTTGCGTGTGACTCCTGTATATTTCCTGTGAGAATGGTGCAGCGGCTCTGGGGTTTGCGTGTGACTCCTGTTTATCTCCTTTGAGAATGGTGCAGCGGCTCTGGGGTTTGCGTGTGACTCCTGTATATTTCCTGTGAGAATGGTGCAGCGGCTCTGGGGTTTGCGTGTGACTCCTGTTTATCTCCTGTGAGAATGGTGCAGCGGCTCTGCGGTTTGCGTGTGACTCCTGTTTATCTCCTGTGAGAATGGTGCTGCGGCTCTGGGGTTTGCGTGTGACTCCTGTATATCTCCTGTGAGAATGGTGCAGCGGCTCTGCGGTTTGTGTGTGACTCCCGTATATCTCCTGTGAGAATGGTGCTGCGGCTCTGGGGTTTGCGTGTGACTCCTGTATTTCTCCTGTGAGAATAGTGCAGCGGCTCTGGGGTTTGCGTGTGACTCCTGTATATCTCCTGTGAGAATGGTGCAGCGGCCCTGGGGTTTACGTGTGACTCCTGTATATCTCCTGTGAGAATGGTGCAGCGGCCCAGGGGTTTGCGTGTGACTCCTGTATATCTCCTGTGAGAATGGTGCAGCGGCCCTGGGGTTTGCGTGTGACTCCTGTATATCTCCTTTGAGAATGGTGCTGTGGCTCTGGGGTTTGCTTGTGACTCCTGTATATCTCCTGTGTGAATGGTGCTGCGGCTCTGGGGTTTGCGTATGACTCCTGTTTATCTCCTGTGAGAATGGTGCAGCGGCCCTCGGGTTTGCGTGTGACTCCTGTATATCTCCTGTGAGAATGGTGCAGCGGCTCTGGGGTTTGCGTGTGACTCCTGTTTATAACGGCCTAGTGTGCCTACTGCGTGGTTTACTTACACCCCCCTAACAAACTGAGACGACACAGTTTTGTGGAAGTAAAAATGGTCACAGCTTTATTGTTTTAACAATACCTGCAAATAACTGTCAGCCATAATCTTAGTCCTTTGTCATCCCTATTCTCGGTATCTTCCGGCGGGGGGAGCCCTCCTCCACCCGCCCTAATCTACCGTCCACCAGGAGAGACACTCTCCGCCGCGAGAGACACTCTCCACGGCCCCCGTCTACCGTTACTGGGAGAGACACTCTCCACCGCGAGAGACACTCTCCACGGCCCCTAGGTCCCCCTTATCAGAGCCGCCTGGGCCTACCCGCATAGGATAGAGCCCAGCTGCCTAAGATTGGTGCCAGGGGTACAGCGACCGACCGCCTGCGTCGGCGCCTCCAGCCCGCACGATCTTTTCAGGGGAACCGTTACCTGGCGGCCCATCCGCATCGGGTGGAGCCCCATTTCGGGAATTCACGGTGTCCCTACGATGACTGGCCTGACAGTTCCGCGTTCCGCCAAAGCTGTAACGATGGATCTGCTAACAGATTCATAAAATATGGTTCTACACAACACAACATTACATTCTCAATGGGATGGGTGGGTGGGAAAACAGAGTCAGTGAGTAGCTTTTGCGAGCGCAGGGTTTAAATAGCCCGCCCCATTAGCCCCTCCTCTTGTTGATTCGCGCGCAAATCCACCAAGCCTCGTGGTGGGGGGAAGGAAAGGAAGGCACGTTAAGTACCCCCTGGAGGCACGGGCCATTATGGGCGCGACGGCCCCATTTTGGGACCTCTGCTTCTTCTTAACGGCCTAGTGTGCCTACTGCGTGGTTTACTTACACCCCCCTAACAAACTGAGACGACACAGTTTTGTGGAAGTAAAAATGGTCACAGCTTTATTGTTTTAACAATACCTGCAAATAACTGTCAGCCATAATCTTAGTCCTTTGTCATCCCTATTCTCGGTATCTTCCGGCGGGGGGAGCCCTCCTCCACCCGCCCTAATCTACCGTCCACCAGGAGAGACACTCTCCGCCGCGAGAGACACTCTCCACGGCCCCCGTCTACCGTTACTGGGAGAGACACTCTCCACCGCGAGAGACACTCTCCACGGCCCCTAGGTCCCCCTTATCGGAGCCGCCTGGGCCTACCCGCATAGGATAGAGCCCAGCTGCCTAAGATTGGTGCCAGGGGTACAGCGACCGACCGCCTGCGTCGGCGCCTCCAGCCCGCACGATCTTTTCAGGGGAACCGTTACCTGGCGGCCCATCCGCATCGGGTGGAGCCCCATTTCGGGAATTCACGGTGTCCCTACGATGACTGGCCTGACAGTTCCGCCACCCGGAGGACCCAGTAAGGCCACTTACTGGGGACTCACCCCACACCCCAAGCTGTGACCCTAAACCCTGACTGCAGCTCGCTTGCGAAGGCGTACGCATGTTATTAATAAAGTATCGAGGGGCCCCTGCTGTGAAGACAGAAAACATGTTAGTAGATTATCTAATTACTCGCCTGCCGGCCCCTAATGTACCCCTTTGAGCATTCGATTGTGCCTCTGAAGCTGCTGGGGGCCCAGAGTAACAATTACCTGAATATAATATAATATATATATATATATTTTTTTTTTTTTTTTTTTTTTTTTGCTTGCACCCGGGGAAATCATTAACTGAGCAATGGGGGTGTGTGTGTGTGTGTGTGTGAATGGGCCCACCATACGTCCCAATTTTATCCCCTTTAACTCACCCCCCCACTGGTGTGTGAAAAAACCCCCTTCTAAAACCCTCCTCCAAGAAAAAACCACCTTCTCCCGGTCGGGGTACCCCTTTAGCCAACGGCCCACACCGCTAAGGCTGACCGGTGTTAGCGCCTTCCCTCTCCCCTGGCTCCGGTTGCCCATGGCCTTTGAAGCACTTCGTGACGGGGTGGCTACCCCCGCACCGGCTACACACATGCCTAAACTTGCAACCCGCCCCCAGTTTGCAGTGTTTATCATTAAACGCCCAACACTCCCTTTTATTGCCCCTGCTTGTTGAATCACTCCCAGGCCGATCGCCTGGACCCTTGGGAAAGGTGGCGTCGCCCCCCTGCTTACCCCGTCCCACTAACTTCATCCACAATTCCATGTCCATCTTCCCCAAACTCAACCGTGTATCCCCCTGCCACCTATGCCTGAACTGCTCGTCATAATCCCGCCACGCTGACCCCTCGTGTTCGTCATGTATGTTCTGTATCACGCTCATGTATCTCATCACATTATGCAATTCCTTGGGATGTTTTGAAAGGAAACAGTCCCCGAACACAATGAAACCCATAACCCAGTTTGCGTTACTCCTCACTACCTGCCCTTTCTCACCTGCCTCTCGCGCGCGTTGCCTCTCTGCTCGCCCCTTTACAGACAGCTTGAACATATCCACATACTTCCTGTTACATATGTCTCTCTGTGTTCTCCTGGGCAGGTGTGTGTACAGGGGGCTAGTTTCAACTGCAAACGAATCCTCCCCACTGTGGGTGGAAGCCGCCCCTTTGTCTTTGCGCGCTTTGCGTTTTCCCTTATCTGTCCTACTCCGCTTTGCCGCCTTGCTCAACGCCTCTACCTGTTTCCTTATGCGCTTTACCCCTGGGGTCTCGTCGCTGTCTGCGCCGCTGCTTGCGTCTGACTCGCTGCTCCCTCTCTCACTATTCTCGCTGTCTGACCCCTGGGACTCACAGTCCGACCCTGACCTAACCGACCCCCCATCACTAACGTCCCCATCAACATCATCCTCATTACATTCCAATGCTGCATTTTCATGCTCACCTGATCCTGCGGCTTGTGCACCTGGGTGACCGGTCCTGGGTCTTTTGGCAGCTGCACGGCTCCTGTTACTGCTCCTCGGATCGGCGACGCTTCCCAGCGCCATTGGTGCCGGCGCATCCGCCTGGGGAGGTGCCCGGGGCACTGGGGGGCACCCCGCAGGCAGGGGCAGCGGGACCGCCGTTGATGTATCCAAGGCAGGTGCCGGCGCGCCAGGGGCGTCTGGCGCAGGTGCACCGGGCACTGGGGCATGGTGTGTGGGTGCCTGCGCTGGCGGTGCCGGTGGGTATGGCGCGTAGGGGGCAGGTGCATACGGCGCAGGAGCGTAGTGCGTGTGATTTGCCGGTGCGTATGGGGGGGCATGGGACGCGTGGGCGTAAGGCGCTTGGGGGTAAAGCGCTTGGTGGTAAGGCGCTTGGTGGTAAGGCGCTTGGGGGTAAGGCACTTGGGGGTAAAGCGCTTGGGGGTAAAGCGCTTGGGGGTAAAGCGCTTGGGGGTAAGGCACTTGGGGGTAAAGCGCTTGGGGGTAAGGCGCCAGGAGCGCCGGGGGTGGCTGTGCCGCGTTGGTGGGCTGGCTCGGGCCGGCCCTGGGGGGGGGGGTCTGGTCAGCAGGGGGGGGGATGTGCTGTGCAGCGGAAGGGGGGGGCAGGCCAGCAGTGGGAGCGTGGCTAACAGCTGCAGGGGGAGGGTGGCTGGGGGCTGGAGGGGCCGTTTTTGCAGGGATGGAGGGGGCCATGCCAGCAGGGGGAGGGTGGCTGGGGGCTGGAGGGGCCGTTTTTGCAGGGATGGGGGGGGCCATGCCAGCAGGGGGAGCGGGGACTGGAGCTGCAGGGTGGTGGCTAAAGTCCTCTCCCATGAGGGGGGGTGGAACAGCCCTCCCTTCCCTGCTCTGCTGCGAGCAGGCACGGGAGTGAGGCTGGGGGGCGGAGCCAGCCTGCCGGGCTGATTCCCTTCCTCTGCGGCTGGGAGAGGAGCTGTGAGGGGGCTGGGAGCGGGGCTGAGCGCGAGGCTGGGCCGCCTGCTTCCCTCTCCGGATGGGAGAGGAGCTGTGAGGGGGCTGGGAGCGGGGCTGAGAGCGAGGCTGGGCCGCCTGCTTCCCTCTCCGGATGGGAGAGGAGCTGTGAGGGGGCTGGGAGCGGGGCTGGGAGCGGGGCTGAGAGCGAGGCTGGGCCGCCTGCTTCCCTCTCCGGATGGGAGAGGAGCTGTGAGGGGGCTGGGAGCGGGGCTGAGAGCGAGGCTGGGCCGCCTGCTTCCCTCTCCGGATGGGAGAGGAGCTGTGAGGGGGCTGGGAGCGGGGCTGAGCGCGAGGCTGGGCCGCCTGCTTCCCTCTCCGGATGGGAGAGGAGCTGTGAGGGGGCTGGGAGCGGGGCTGTGAACGAGGCTGGGCCGCCTGCTTCCCTCTCCGGAGGGGAGAGGGCTGCAGCTCTTCCTGCTCTGGCCACTGCTTCCGTGGGGCCGCCGGGCGCTGTGTCCGGCGGTCAGCTGCCTGAGCCTGGATGCTGCTCGTGCTGCGGGGATCCATGCTGCTATCGGGGGACACCACGCTCACAGGTACCTGCAGGGAGAAAAGAAAACAGAGTCAGTGAGTAGCTTTTGCGAGCGCAGGGTTTAAATAGCCCGCCCCATTAGCCCCTCCTCTTGTTGATTCGCGCGCAAATCCACCAAGCCTCGTGGTGGGGGGAAGGAAAGGAAGGCACGTTAAGTACCCCCTGGAGGCACGGGCCATTATGGGCGCGACGGCCCCATTTTGGGACCTCTGCTTCTTCTTCTCCTGTGAGAATGGTGCAGCAGCTCTGCTGTTTGCGTGTGACTCCTGTTTATCTCCTGTGAGAATGGTGCAGCGGCTCTGGGGTTTGTGTGTGACTCCTGTATATCTCCTGTGAGATTGGTGCTGCGGCTCTGGGGTTTGTGTGTGACTCCTGTATATCTCCTGTGAGAATGGTGCAGCGGCTCTGGGGTTTGCGTGTGACTCCTGTATACAGTATCTCCTGTGAGATTGGTGCTGCGGCTCTGGGGTTTGTGTGTGACTCCTGTATATCTCCTGTGAGAATGGTGCAGCGGCTCTGGGGTTTGCGTGTGACTCCTGTATACAGTATCTCCTGTGAGATTGGTGCTGCGGCTCTGGGGTTTGTGTGTGACTCCTGTATATCTCCTGTGAGAATGGTGCAGCGGCTCTGGGGTTTGCGTGTGACTCCTGTATATTTCCTGTGAGAATGGTGCAGCGGCTCTGGGGTTTACGTGTGACTCCTGTATATCTCCTGTGAGAATGGTGCAGCGGCCCAGGGGTTTGCGTGTGACTCCTGTATATCTCCTGTGAGAATGGTGCAGCGGCCCTGGGGTTTGCGTGTGACTCCTGTATATCTCCTTTGAGAATGGTGCTGTGGCTCTGGGGTTTGCTTGTGACTCCTGTATATCTCCTGTGTGAATGGTGCTGCGGCTCTGGGGTTTGCGTATGACTCCTGTTTATCTCCTGTGAGAATGGTGCAGCGGCCCTCGGGTTTGCGTGTGACTCCTGTATATCTCCTGTGAGAATGGTGCAGCGGCTCTGGGGTTTGCGTGTGACTCCTGTTTATCTCCTGTGAGAATGGTGCAGCAGCTCTGCTGTTTGCGTGTGACTCCTGTTTATCTCCTGTGAGAATGGTGCAGCGGCTCTGCGGTTTGTGTGTGACTCCTGTATACTGTATCTCCTGTGAGATTGGTGCTGCGGCTCTGGGGTTTGCGTGTGACTCCTGTATATCTCCTGTGAGAATGGTGCAGCGGCTCTGGGGTTTGCGTGTGACTCCTGTATATTTCCTGTGAGAATGGTGCAGCGGCTCTGGGGTTTGCGTGTGACTCCTGTTTATCTCCTGTGAGAATGGTGCAGCGGCTCTGCGGTTTGCGTGTGACTCCTGTTTATCTTCTGTGAGAATGGTGCTGCGGATCTGGGGTTTGCGTGTGACTCCTGTATATCTCCTGTGAGAATGGTGCAGCGGCTCTGCGGTTTGCGTGTGAATCCTGTTTATCTCCTGTGAGAATGGTGCAGCAGCTCTGCGGTTTGCGTGTGACTCCTGTTTATCTCCTGTGAGAATGGTGCAGCGGCTCTGCGGTTTGTGTGTGACTCCTGTATACAGTATCTCCTGTGAGATTGGTGCTGCGGCTCTGGGGTTTGCGTGTGACTCCTGTATATCTCCTGTGAGAATGGTGCAGCGGCTCTGGGGTTTGCGTGTGACTCCTGTTTATCTCCTGTGAGAATGGTGCAGCGGCTCTGCGGTTTGCGTGTGACTCCTGTTTATCTCCTGTGAGAATGGTGCTGCGGCTCTGGG
Organism: Ascaphus truei; assembly: GCF_040206685.1. Taxonomy (NCBI): domain Eukaryota; kingdom Metazoa; phylum Chordata; class Amphibia; order Anura; family Ascaphidae; genus Ascaphus; species Ascaphus truei. The sequence continues at coordinate 6,578,900 of NC_134485.1, read as the reverse complement.
GTTTACGTGTGACTCCTGTATATCTCCTGTGAGAATGGTGCAGCGGCTCTGCGGTTTGCGTGTGACTCCTGTATATCTCCTGTGAGAATGGTGCTGCGGCTCTGGGGTTTGCGTGTGACTCCTGTATTTCTCCTGTGAGGATAGTGCAGCGGCTCTGCGGTTTGCGTGTGACTCCTGTATATCTCCTGTGAGAATGGTGCAGCGGCTCTGGGGTTTGCGTGTGACTCCTGTATATCTCCTGTGAGAATGGTGCAGAGGCTCTGGGGTTTGCGTGTGACTCCTGTAAATCTCCTGTGAGAATGGTGCAGCGGCCCTGGGGTTTACGTGTGACTCCTGTATATCTCCTGTGAGAATGGTGCAGCGGCCCTGGGGTTTGCGTGTGACTCCTGTATATCTCCTGTGAGAATGGTGCAGCGGCTCTGGGGTTTGCGTGTGACTCCTGTATATCTCCTGTGAGAATGGTGCAGCGGCTCTGGGGTTTGCGTGTGACTCCTGTATATCTCCTGTGAGAATGGTGCAGCGGCTCTGGGGTTTGCGTGTGACTCCTGTATATTTCCTGTGAGAATGGTGCAGCGGCTCTGGGGTTTGCGTGTGACTCCTGTTTATCTCCTGTGAGAATGGTGCAGCGGCTCTGCGGTTTGCGTGTGACTCCTGTTTATCTCCTGTGAGAATGGTGCAGCGGCTCTGGGGTTTGTGTGTAACTCCTGTATACAGTATCTCCTGTGAGAATGGTGCTGCGGCTCTGGTGTTTGCGTGTGACTCCTGTATATCTTCTGTGAGAATGGTGCAGCGGCTCTGGGGTTTGCGTGTGACTCCTGTATATTTCCTGTGAGAATGGTGCAGCGGCTCTGGGGTTTGCGTGTGACTCCTGTTTATCTCCTGTGAGAATGGTGCAGCGGCTCTGGGGTTTGCGTGTGACTCCTGTATATTTCCTGTGAGAATGGTGCAGCGGCTCTGGGGTTTGCGTGTGACTCCTGTTTATCTCCTGTGAGAATGGTGCAGCGGCTCTGCGTTATGCGTGTGACTCCTGTTTATCTCCTGTGAGAATGGTGCTGCGGCTCTGGGGTTTGCATGTGACTCCTGTATTTCTCCTGTGAGGATAGTGCAGCGGCTCTGGGGTTTGCGTGTGACTCCTGTATATCTCCTGTGTGAATGGTGCTGCGGCTCTGGGGTTTGCGTATGACTCCTGTTTATCTCCTGTGAGAATGGTGCAGCGGCCCTGGGGTTTGCGTGTGACTCCTGTATATCTCCTGTGAGAATGGTGCAGCGGCTCTGGGGTTTGCGTGTGACTCCTGTTTATCTCCTGTGAGAATGGTGCAGCAGCTCTGCGGTTTGCGTGTGACTCCTGTTTATCTCCTGTGAGAATGGTGCAGCGGCTCTGCGGTTTGTGTGTGACTCCTGTATACAGTATCTCCTGTGAGATTGGTGCTGCGGCTCTGGGGTTTGCGTGTGACTCCTGTATATCTCCTGTGAGAATGGTGCAGCGGCTCTGGGGTTTGCGTGTGACTCCTGTATATTTCCTGTGAGAATGGTGCAGCGGCTCTGGGGTTTGCGTTTGACTCCTGTTTATCTCCTTTGAGAATGGTGCAGCGGCTCTGGGGTTTGCGTGTGACTCCTGTATATTTCCTGTGAGAATGGTGCAGCGGCTCTGGGGTTTGCGTGTGACTCCTGTTTATCTCCTGTGAGAATGGTGCAGCGGCTCTGCGGTTTGCGTGTGACTCCTGTATATCTCCTGTGAGAATGGTGCTGCGGCTCTGGGGTTTGCGTGTGACTCCTGTATATCTCCTGTGAGAATGGTGCAGCGGCTCTGCGGTTTGCGTGTGACTCCTGTATATCTCCTGTGAGAATGGTGCTGCGGCTCTGGGGTTTGCGTGTGACTCCTGTATTTCTCCGGTGAGGATAGTGCAGCGGCTCTGGGGTTTGCGTGTGACTCCTGTATATCTCCTGTGAGAATGGTGCAGCGGCCCTGGGGTTTACGTGTGACTCCTGTATATCTCCTGTGAGAATGGTGCAGCGGCCCTGGGGTTTGCGTGTGACTCCTGTATATCTCCTGTGAGAATGGTACTGTGGCTCTGGGGTTTGCGTGTGACTCCTGTATATCTCCTGTGAGACTGGTGCAGCGGCTCTGGGGTTTGCGTGTGACTCCTGTATATCTCCTGTGAGAATGGTGCAGCGGCCCTGGGGTTTGCATGTGACTCCTGTATATCTCCTGTGAGAATGGTGCAGCGGCCCTGTGGTTTGCGTGTGACTCTTGTATATCTCCTGTGAGAATGGTGCAGCGGCTCTGGGGTTTGCTGCTGACTCCTGTGGATCACGTGAGTCCCCCACGTTCTCTGATCTAATGGTAAAGCACATCTTGTGTCCTTTTTGCTCCTTCATTTTTACTAGTTATCGAGAAGAATAGTCACGTTAAGTCTGGGCTCCAGCATCGCCTCCAGTCTCGGAAAATCAGTGGCACGTGGCACCCAGCAGCCCAGGTAGGGAACAAATGTTGAAATCTGTGACACGTGGCATCAAGCAACCCAGGTAGGAAGGAAATGTGCAAATCAGTAGCAGTTGAAACCACTCAGCTAAGGAACGGAACAAATGTGCAAATTAGTGTCACGTGGCACCACGCAGACCCTGTAGGGGACACATGTGCAAATCAGTGTCACCATGCAGCCCAGGTAAGGGTACAAATGAGTGTTACATCATGTACTGTAACATGGTACAGTATGTGGACATCCCGTAGCAGCAGGAATACAATGCACATTTTTAGTTATGTTAGTAGGAGAGATACTTACGCTCATATGTTAATATTATCTTTAGCGAGAGAAAAGAGTAGAGCAAAGAGGCTCATCCTGGGACTGCTTCAAGTATTGTAGGAAGTAAAAAAGATGCTCGCTGTGTATTAAAAATAGAGCTGCACTATATTCCCAGCTGTTTCCTCCATGTGGTTCAGTTATACAACTTCTCATGTTCACATGGTTTAAACTTGCTCAAACTACATCATACTCGTCGTACAAGAGCAAGGCTGTTTTATTATTTAGTGAGCAGAATTTTGTATTTAAGAAAAATAAATCTAACTAGGAGAGAATATAAATAAAATATTAAATAATACCAGAGCAGCGACTGCGTGACTAGCTTGGTAGAGTGTACAGCTTGAGGGTAGCCTGGGAGAGTGGTCAGCTTGAGGGTAGCCTGGGAGAGTGGACAGCTTGAGGGTAGCCTGGGAGAGTGGTCAGCTTGAGGGTAGCCTGGGAGAGTGGACAGCTTGAGGGTAGCCTGGGAGAGTGGACAGCTTGAGGGTAGCCTGGGAGAGTGGTCAGCTTGAGGGTAGCCTGGGAGAGTGTAAAGCTTGAGGGTAGCCTGGGAGAGTGGACAGCTTGAGGGTAGCCTGGGAGAGTGGACAGCTTGAGGGTAGCCTGGGAGAGTGGTCAGCTTGAGGGTAGCCTGGGAGAGTGGACAGCTTGAGGGTAGCCTGGGAGAGTGTACAGCTTGAGGGTAGCCTGGGAGAGTGGTCAGCTTGAGGGTAGCCTGGGAGAGTGCACAGCTTGAGGGTAACCTGGGAGAGTGGACAGCTTGAGAGTAGCCAGGGAGAGTGTACAGCTTGAGGGTAGCCTGGGAGAATGGACAGCTTGAGGGTTGTTTGGGAGCGTGTACAGCTTGAGGGTAGCTTGGGAGAGTGTACAGCTTGAGGGTAGCCTGGGAGAGTGTACAGCTTGAGGGTTGTTTGGGAGAGTGTACAGCTTGAGGGTAGCTTGGGAGAGTGGACAGCTTGAGGGTAGCCTGGGAGAGTGTACAGCTTGAGGGTAGCTTGGGAGAGTGGATAGCTTGAGGGTAGCCTGGGAGAGTGGACAGCTTGAGGGTAGCTTGGGAGAGTGTACAGCTTGAGGGTAGCCTGGGAGAGTGTACAGCTTGAGGGTAGCCTGGGAGAGTGTACAGCTTGAGGGTAGCTTGGGAGAGTGTACAGCTTGAGTGTAGCCTGTGAGAGTGGTCAGCTTGAGGGTAGCCTGGGAGAGTGGACAGCTTGAGGGTAGCCTGGGGGAGTGTACAGCTTGAGGGTAGCCTGGGAGAGTGTACAGCTTGAGGGTTGTTTGGGAGAGTGTACAGCTTGAGGGTAGCTTGGGAGAGTGGACAGCTTGAGGGTAGTCTGGGAGAGTGGAAAGCTTGAGGGTTGTTTGGGAGAGTGTACAGCTTGAGGGTAGCTTGGGAGAGTGTACAGCTTGAGGGTAGCCTGGGAGAGTGTACAGCTTGAGGGTAGCCTGGGAGAGTGTACAGCTTCAGGGTAGCTTGGGAGAGTGTACAGCTGTCATGCTGCGCTCACCACAAACAGGACGGAAGACCGCGGGGCTGAGGTGGGGATAGATAGACACCGACCCACAACCACGCAGTCCTGTCCGGAATGCGTAGTCCAAGTCGTACAGCGTCGTAGGGTTGGAGAGGTCAGGGTAGTCAGGGTACTTGCCGTATTCCAGGGTTGGAGAGTAGAGGATGGTAGATTTCTGTAGCCAAGGTCCAGGGTAATAGAAGGTAGAATGGTCGAGGGACGAAGCCGGGGTCAAAGCGCTGGAGAGTGTAGGAATCCAAAGAACAGCCAGGATCAGGACAGGAGAGAACAGACAGATAAGGCCAAGCAAGGTTCAAGACAACTAAACAGCAGCGGTGAGCACAATGCATAAACAGGAGTTTATGCTCAGCAAGGAATGACAGACAGGAGCAGGTATATAAGTGGGAAGGATCCAATTACCTTGCAGGGGTGTGATCCGGTCCTCCAATGGTGTCCGGGAGGCAATAATCTGAAACATGGAAAATAGCTGAAGCGCTCAAATGCAGGTATATCTCAAAATGATAATAAGCCAGACCACTGTACCAGGGTACTAACAATTGATATAGTACCTATTGTGTCATATAATGGGTACTATCCTCCTGAAGACAGGTGGTGTGTGGTGCAACCCACTCACCATATGTCTCATTGGCAGGTTCCCCTGAAAAATATGCAAATACTCACATCCTGGTAGGGCAGGCAGGCAAGCTGTGCAGCTACTCAATGCAATACAGGGAAAAGGGAGACCAAAGAGCGCACCAGCACAAACGGAGCAGGAAAAAACCAGAACAAAAAAATGATTAAAAGGGCACTTTAATGTGGCAAAAGACCCATCCAATGCATTTCGAACGTCGCAGCGTTCTTTTTCCCAATAATCTGAAACAGCCTGCAGGTCAGGCTTTCCTTGTGATTAACCTGGTTGCCGAGCAACCCGCGCGCGTGCGCGATGCGCGTCGCGGAGCGCTGATGTCACGCGGGCGTGCGGCCGAGTTCCCTCCCTGAGGGAGGCGCCGGCAGCTCCTTTCCGAGCGTGCGTGTACCGCCCTGGCAGTGCGTGGGCGCATGGGTCCGCCGTGTGACGCGTCTGCGGGGCGGTCTCCGACCGGAGTTGCGGCAGATGTGACAGTATCCCCCCCTTGAGGGGAGACCTCCAGGCGACCCAGGGATGGTTTATCAGGGTACCTACGGTGGAAGGCATAAATGAGATGGTTGGCATGTACCTGACGATGAGGGATCCACTCTCTCTCTTCCGGGCCATAGCCACTCCAGTGTACGAGATATTGCAATCCTCCTCTGGACATTCTAGAGTTGAGGATGGTCTGTACCTCGTATTCTTGTTGACCCTCTACCAGTATGGTTTGCGGAGGTTTAGGTTGTCCTTTGGAGGATGAGTCTTGTAGACATGGTTTTAGAAGGGAGGAGTGAAAGACGGAGGGAATTCTCATATTCTTAGGCAGTTCTAGCCGGTAGGCTACTGGGTTGATCCTTTTAGTGATGCGGAAAGGACCGATAAAGCGCGGTGCCAGTTTGGGTGAGGTTACCTTTAAACGAATGTTTTTGGTGGATAACCAGACCCTTTGTCCTACAGAGTACCCTGGGACCTCTCTTCGGTGACGGTCCGCTTGTCTCTTCTGTAGTTTACCAGCGTGCTGTAAGTTAAGATGGATTTTCTGCCATAAGTCTTGTAAGTGGAGGATCCTGTCCTCTGCGGCCGTGACTCCAGACTTCGAAATAAGAGAAGGTAGTGCAGAAGGATGGAAGCCATAGTTGACCATGAATGGTGACTGTTGAGATGATTCATTCCGAAGATTGTTATGGGAGAATTCTGCCCACGGGAGAAGTTCCGCCCAGTCGTCTTGAGTATCAGCAACAAAACACCTTAAAAATTGTTCCAGAGACTGATTAGTGCGTTCCGTTTGCCCATTGGTCTGGGGGTGATATCCTGATGAAAAGTGTAGTGTGACGTCCAGACTCTTACAAAACGCCCTCCAGAACCGGGAGATGAATTGGGATCCTCTGTCAGATACTATGACCAGGGGGGTCCCATGTAACCTGAAGATCTCCCTGATGAAAACGTCGGACAACATCGGTGCGGTGGGTAGACCTTTCATAGGGATGAAGTGTGCCTGTTTTGAAAACCTGTCCACCACTACAAGTATGGTGTCCATGCCTCTAGATTTAGGCAACTCAACGATAAAGTCCATAGATATGTGTGTCCATGGACGTTCCGGGATAGGTAATGGTTGAAGGAGACCCGCAGGTCTGTTGCGTGGCGTCTTGTTCCGTGCACAAGTAGAGCATGTAGCTACAAAAGCTTGTATGTCTCTCCGCATGTTGGGCCACCAGAACGTGCGTTCGATGAACTCAGTAGTTCTTTTGGTGCCAGGATGACCAGCTGTCTTGGATGAATGCCCCCACTCCATGACTCTCCTCTGGTAAAGAAGGGGGGTGAACAAACGATCCTCCGGAACATTGAGTCCTGCTGGGATGTTGTTCTGTGCCTTGGTAATATCAGACAAGGCACTGAAAGTATTGGCTGCCACAATGCAAGTGGATGGAAGAATGGTCTCCTGCTGTTCCACCTTGTTATCTTCTACCAGGAACTGTCGAGACAAGGCGTCGGCTTTAAGGTTCTTAGACCCTGGGATATATGAGATAAGGAAATTGAAGCGCGTAAAGAATAAGGACCATCTTGCCTGGCGAGACCCGAGTCGCCGTGCTCCCTCAATGTATAGTAGGTTTTTATGGTCTGTTAATATCGTGACTGGCGTTTCCGTGCCCTCCAGTAAGTGTCTCCACTCCTCTAAGGCCAGTTTGATCGCGAGAGCTCACGGTTACCCACGTCATAATTCCTTTTGGCGGAGGAAATTTTTAAGAAAAATACGCACAGGGGTGAAGTGGAGCTTGAGGGTTCTTTCTCTGGGAGAGTATAGCACCTGCTCCTACATCAGAGGCGTCAACCTCAAAGGAAAAGGGTAATGAAGGGTCTGGGTGTATTAAGATGGGTGCTGAGGCGAATGCCGTTTTTATCCTCTCGAAGGCCTGGAGAGCTTCGTCAGACCAATTCATAGGGTCAGCTCCCTTCTGAGTGAGCGCCGTGATGGGTGCTACTACGATGAGAATCCTTGAATGAACCTCCGGTAATAGTTGGCGAAGCCGAGGAACCTTTGGATAGCCTTGAGGGAAAGAGGACAGGGCCATTCGAGTACAGCTTTGACCTTGGTAGGGTCCATAGCGAGACCGGTGTCCGATATGATGTAGCCGAGAAAGGAGGTAGATTTTTGGTGGAAATGGCATTTCTCGAGCTTAGCAAACAAGTGGTTCTCTCTTAAGCGCCGCAAGACTTGTTTGACGTGAGTAGTATGTTCAGGCATGGATCTGTAAAAAATTAGTATATCGTCCAGGTATACTATCACATGACGGTCCAGAAGGTCTCTAAAGATGTCATTGACAAAGTCTTGGAAGACTGCAGGGGCGTTACACAACCCAAACGGCATGACCCGTTACTCGTAGTGCCCGTCGCGAGTATTGAATGCTGTCTTCCATTCGTCTCCTTGTCTGATTCTAACCAGATTATAGGCGCCTCTGAGATCCAGTTTGGTGAAGATCCTAGCTCCTTGGAGTTTGTCAAATAATTCTGCTTTCAACGGAAGGGGATAGCGGTTCTTTATGGTGAGTTTGTTGAGACCGCGATATGCAGGGTCTGAGGGTTCCGTCCTTTTTTTTGACGAAGAAAAAACCTGCCCCAGCAGGTGATGAGGATTTTTGAATGAACCCCCTCTGGAGATTCTCCTGGATATATTGTCTCATAGCCTGGGTCTCAGGTATAGATAATGGGTATGATCCTCCTCTCGGGGGAATGGTACCGGGTAGAAGATCGATTGGGCAATCGTACGCACGATGTGGCGGAAGTTCCTCTGCCTGGCGTTTGTCAAAGACATCGCGAAAATCTTCATATATCCCCGGCAGCTGTATCCTGTTAGGATCCGTGACCTCCAGACCTGCCACTGCCTTAGGAGCAGACATGCAATGTTCCAAGCAATAGGAACTCCAACGTAGAGGCGTGGACTCTGTCCAGTCAACGACTGGATTGTGGATCTGGAGCCACGGGAGTCCCAGAATAACGTCCGTGGAGGGAGTGTGGATAACATCCAGTGTTATGGTCTCGGAGTGGAAGTCACCGGTCGAGATCTTAAGGGGCACAGTTTGCAAGGAAATGAACGCGGGCTGCAAGGGTTGTCCGTCGATGGCTTCAAGGGCTACCGGTCGATCTTTGGGTACCAACGGTATCCTATTCTTGATTGCGAACTCTTGGTCAACGAAGTTTCCCCCTGACCCTGAATCCAGAAAGGCCCGTGTCTGTACTGTGAAGGTCTCATCGAATATGAAGATGGGTAGGTAAATCCTAGTAGAGGGTTGAGGAGGGGGAAAGGTTGCAGTGCCCAGCGTGATCCTCCTTATACTTACTGGGCTTTGGCGTTTCCCGGTTTAAGCGGACAGTTGATCACCAGGTGTCCGTTATTGCCGCAGTAGAGGCACAGCCCCGCTCGTCTTCTCCGTTGCCTCTCGATAGGCGAAAGACTAGTCCCTCCCAGCTGCATGGGTTCGTCTAGAATGGGAGTTGTGGAGAGTAGAGGACCTATGGTGGAAAAGGAGGATGATTGTATACCTCGAGGGTGTTTGTTTCTCTCCATCTTTCTCTCTTGGAGACGCTGATCCATACAGATGCACAGGTTTATGAGATCTTCAAATCCAGCGGGGCGATCAAGAGATGCCAGTTCGTCCTTCAGACGTTCGGACATGCCCTGCCAGAAGACTGCAGATAGGGCCTCATCGTTCCAGCCGGTCTCCGTAGCCACCGTCCGAAAATCCAGGGCATAGCGAGCCACAGTATGGTCTCCTTGGGAAATATTAAGCAGAGTAGTTGCGGCGGTAACCTTACGCCCTGGGGTGTCAAACACTATTCTGAACTCGGCGATGAAGAGGGCGAGGTCTGAAGTCAGATCGGGATGTTGCTCCCAGATAGGAGATGCCCAGGCTAGAGCGGCGTCAGTCAGCAAGGAGAGTATGTACGCGACCTTTGATCGTGAAGAAGGGAAGTGAGAGGGAAGCAGCTCAAACTGTATGGAGCACTGGTTCAGAAACCCCCGACAACCGTTGGGATCCCCTGCATACCGGTTGGGCGTAGGTAGTCGTGGCTCAGAGGTACACTGGCGACACAGTTTATCACACTGCGGCCAGATCCGCAAGCCGGGAGATTTCCCGGCTTGCTAGTGGCCGCCCCTCGGCGTGCCGCGCGTCATAGACGCGCGGTCACGCGTCTTCGGGAGCGTGCGCCCCCTGCACGCGCGTCCAGGGGCTCCCCGAGGGAGCCCTGGTGTCCCGCGATCGCGGGACAGCGGCAGGGGGTTCCGGGGGACCCGGCGGACCCGGCAGCGGTAGGGAGAGCGCCCCGATCGGAGGGCGCTCTTCCGCTGCTTCGGCGCGCGCCCGTCACTCTCGGGCGCGTGCCAGGCTACTGCTGCGGCACAGAACGGGCAAATGCTCGAATAAACTGTGCCGCAGCAGTATGCGTCGTGAGAACGGGAGTGGTTGCGAGTGGGGCGGTGTTGGTTGTAGATAAGGTCAGGCATCTAACTTGCTCAGTAAGGGTATCAACGTCTTGCTTAAGTTGGGAGACTAGTTGTTCCTTAAGTGTGAACGATGCGGTAAGTTGCCGGAAGCATTCCTCATGTGTGTCTAGGCGTCGGGCCACCTCAGCGGCGTCCATGTTTGTTTGGCTGAGCATATTGTCACGCTGCGCTCACCACAAACAGGACGGAAGACCGCGGGGCTGAGGTGGGGATAGAAAGACACCGACCCACAACCACGCAGTCCTGTCCGGAATGCGTAGTCCAAGTCGTACAGCGTCGTAGGGTTGGAGAGGTCAGGGTACTTGCCGTATTCCAGGGTTGGAGAGTAGAGGATGGTAGATTTTCGTAGCCAAGGTCCAGGGTAATAGAAGGTAGAATGGTCGAGGGACGAAGCCGGGGTCAAAGCGCTGGAGAGTGTAGGAATCCAAAGAACAGCCAGGATCAGGACAGGAGAGAACAGACAGGTAAGGCCAAGCAAGGTTCAAGACAACTAAACAGCAGCGGTGAGCACAATGCATAAACAGGAGTTTATGCTCAGCAAGGAATGACAGACAGGAGCAGGTATATAAGTGGGAAGGATCCAATTACCTTGCAGGGGTGTGATCCGGTCCTCCAATGGTGTCCGGGAGGCAATAATCTGAAACAGCCTGCAGGTCAGGCTTTCCTGGTGATTAGTTGAAGGTGGTCCCGTGGGGTCCGACGGCGGAGCACTGCTGTTTGAAGAAATTCGGGGCTGCACACCAGTTCCAGTTAAAAATCGATTTATTGAGTGGTCATCTGAAGTGTACAGCAAGCACTCTGACGCGTCAGATGACCACTCAATAAATCGATTTTTAACTGGAACTGGTGTGCAGCCCCGAATTTCTTCAAACAGCAGTGCTCCGCCGTCGGACCCCACGGGACCACCTTCAACTTACCTGAGATGCAGGCGTGACGCACGCACACTTCTGAGTCTGAGCAGCTGTTCCACTGAGGCTCCATCAAACACTATGGGTATGTACTTTGGTTTTCAGGGGATTTAGACAGTGCCTTTATGGTATATATAGAGTTCTGTGTATTGTCTCCAGTTATACCTGTACACCTACTTGTATTATAATATATAGAGCCTCACACAGCTTAATATATGCTCATATGACCAGACGTATGTTTAATTGAGATTTCAATCAAGTCATTTCCACACACAGCTGAGCCCTGAGGATTGGGATTATTTCCCATACACACAGCTAACCTTTCCTGGTGATTACCCTGGTTGCCGAGCAACCCGCGTGCGTGCGCGATGCGCGTCGCGGAGCGCTGACGTCACGCGGGCGTGCGGCCGAGTTCCCTCCCTGTGGGAGGCGCCGGCAGCTCCTTTCCGAGCGTGCATGTACCGCCCTGGCAGTGCGTGGGCGCATGGGTCCGCCGTGTGACGCGTCAGCGTGGCGGTCTCCGACCGGAGTTGCGGCAGATGTGACAACAGCTTGAGGGTAGCTTGGGAGAGTGAACAGCTTGAGGGTAGCCTGGGAGAGTGTACAGCTTGAGGGTAGCCTGGGAGAGTGTACAGCTTGAGGGTAGCCTGGGAGAGTTGACAGCTTGAGGGTAGCCTGGGAGAGTGGACAGCTTGAGGGTAGCTTGGGAGAGTGGACAGCTTGAGGGTAGAGTGTGCTATGGGGTCTGCGTTATGCAACAAATATCCTACCAAAGGTGCAAAAAGGTGAAACAAGTGTTAAGTGCTAATAGGAAAGTCCTGAAAGGACGAGTAATGTTACACAGATATCTAGCGAAACTCTAGTGATATTTAAGTGGGGTCCCACCCAAAGGAGGTAGTGAAACGGGCATCCTAAAAACCAGTTTAGAAACAAACTGAAGGCCCATAGAGTAGTAAAGTTATGTTTATAAGCAATTAAAAACGGTTATAAACACTCACAAAAAGGTAGTTGGTACAGGCACTTCGGTACTAAGATTGACCACAGGAACAGAGGCACTTTGCTCGTCTGCTTGTTAGGGTTGTGTGAGTCTCAGCCCTCCTCCTTCTCGGCGATCTGTTTCACTTCCGCGTCAGCTGCCTCGTGACGTCGGCGCGTGTCATCGATCGGGGGTTGGACTACGGGTAGCCTCCAGCACCTTCTTCAAACTCGGCACTCAGGAAACTCTGCAGTCTGCGTCTTCTCAGCAACTTAGTGTAGGTTCACAACACACAATAGCAATAGCAACCAAAGCAATGTCAGCCCTACGCGTTTCAAGGACAATGTCCTCTTTGTCAGGGGAACTTTCATTGCTGGTTGCTTACAGATAGTATAGATAGTGCATTCATTAATTATATAATGCAATTAGTTAATTAATTCAGTGCCAGTTTAGTGTATGTTTCCAGTGTCCCCATAAGAATACAAATATAAATTAGACAGGAAATACTGTTAATATTGAATGGTCAATAGATAAGGGATAAAAGAGGAAGAGAAAAAGGGAGAAAGGGGAATGATAAAAATTCCATTCTTAAAAGTTCCGATCGAGAGAAGGAGGAGGGCTGAGACTCACACAACCCTAACAAGCAGATGAGCAAAGTGCCTCTGTTCCTGCGGTCAATCTTACTATCGAAGTGCCTGTACCAACTACTTTTTTGTGAGTGTTTATAACCGTTTTTAATTTCTTATAAAAATAACTTTACTACTCTATGGGCCTTGCGCTTTTTTCTTTTTTTGTTTCCCATTTATATAGCGTCTTATATGCTTGCCATGGATAAAACGTGCAGTTCCCACGAAAACTAACCTACATTGAAAGTAAGCTCAGTGTGATGCCATTTAAAGCACATTACCAACCTGATTTTAGTTTTGATGCACTAATTTTTATTTTAAAAGCCCAAAGCCTGCAGTAGATTATTCACCTGGTAACTAGGAGAGCCTAGAATTAATACCGGCACTAAAGAGGTGAATGAGATACAAAAAAAAAATCACTTTATCCATGGCGATGTCTTTGCTGATATTTAAGGTCAGTGACCACATGCAACTAATGCAGTTACCCAATGGCCATAAATTAAAGCCAGTAAAAATTGAAGCCTTAGTACAGGCCTGCACAATATGCAGCCCGTGGGCCACATGCGGCCCGCTGGGACTCCCTGTGCGTTCCCCCTCCACTCCCATTTTCCCTGCCAAGGTAGGGAAGGAAGGAGCGTGCTCCTGCAATTTGAGCGCGCTCCAGCAGTGTGACGCCCCTCCTCCAAGCCTGAGCATGACATTCTCCCCCATCCCCCCCCTTCGAGCCCGTACCAGCAGAGTGATGCGCTCTAGCAGTGTGACTTCTGGGGTCTTCTGCTAGACCGCGTTTCATACTAGTACTAGTAGCTGCACGGCCAATACCTCCCGGCTGAGGCCGCTTCTTCCGCCACCGCGATCAGGTAGGCATGGGGGGGGGGGGTTGATGAAGGGAACTGCTGAAAGGGACTGGGGGAGATGATGAGGGGGACTGCTGAAAGGGACTGGGGGAGATGATGAAGAGGGGACTGCTGAAAGGGACTGGGGGAGATGATGAAGAGGGGACTGCTGAAAGGGACTGGGGGACATGATGAGGGGGACTGCTGAAAGGGACTGGGGGAGGTGATGAAGAGGGGACTGCTGATAGGGACTGGGGGAGATGATGAATGGGGGGGACTTCTGAAAGGGACAGGGGGAGATGATGAATGGGGGGACTGCTGAAAGGGACTGGGGGAGATGATGAAGAGGGGGACTGCTGAAAGGGACTGGGGGTGATGATGAGGGGGACTGCTGAAAGGGACTGGGGGAGGTGATGAAGAGGGGACTGCTGATAGGGACTGGGGGAGATGATGAATGGGGGGGACTTCTGAAAGGGACAGGGGGAGATGATGAATGGGGGGACTGCTGAAAGGGACTGTAGGAGATGAAGGGGACTGCTGAAAGGAACTGGAGGAGATGATGATGGGGGGGACTGCTGAAAGGACTGGGGGACATGATGAGGGGGACTGCTGAAAGGGACTGGGGGAGATGATGAAGAGGGGACTGCTGGAAGGGACTGGGGGAGATGATGAAGAGGGGACTGCTGAAAGGGACTGGGGGAGATGATGAATGGGGGGGACTGCTGAAAGGGACTGGGGGAGGTGATGAATGGGGGGACTGCTGAAAGGGACTGGGGGAGATGATGAAGAGGGGACTGCTGAAAGGGACTGGGGGAGATGATGAATGGGGGGGACTGCTGAAAGGGACTGGGGGAGATGATGAATGGGGGGACTGCTGAAAGGGACTGGGGGAGATGATGAAGGGGGGGACTGCTGAAAGGGACTGGTGAAGATGATGAGGGGGTCTGCTGAAAGGGACTGGTGGAGATGATGAAGGGGGGACTGCTGAAAGGGACTGGGGGAGATGATGAGGGGGACTGCTGAAAGGGACTGGAGGAGATGATGAAGGGGGGATTGCTGAAAGGGACTGGGGGAGATGATGAGGGGGACTGCTGAAAGGGACTGGGGGAGATGATGAAGGGGGGACTGCTGAAAGGGACTGGGGGAGATGATGAGGGGAACTGCTGAAAGGGACTGGGGGAGATGATGAAGGGGGGACTGCTGAAAGGGACTGGGGGAGATGATGAAGGGGACTGCTGAAAGGGTCTGGGGGAGATGATGAAGGGGGACTGATGAAAAGGACTGGGGGAGATGATGAATGGGGGGACTGCTGAAAGGGACTGGGGGAGATGATGAGGGGGACTGCTGAAAGGGACTGGAGGAGATGATGAAGGGGGGACTGCTGAAAGGGACTGGGGGAGATGATGAGGGGAACTGCTGAAAGGGACTGGGGGAGATGATGAAGGGGGGACTGCTGAAAGGGACTGGGGGAGATGATGAAGGGGGACAGCTGAAAGTGACTTGGGAGATGAAGGGTGCTGGGGGAGATGATGATGATGAGGGCTGCTGGGGGAGATGATGATGATGATGAGGGGTGCTGGGGGAGATACGTTGTTTTGTGCATTTTTTGTATGTCTGCGGTCTCACCAAATAAACCCCATTCCATTCAAGAATGTTGTCCTGCCTAGTATTTTAAATGTAATTTTGTTTCAAGTAAGCATCGTAAATAAATGTATAATTTTGAATAATAAATGCTGTTTTACCCGTGCGGCCCAAATCTGTTTTCCTTGGAGCATTTCGGCCCTTCTCACTCTACAAGTTGTGCAGGCCTGCCTTAGTACATATCCTCACTCCCAGATAAAAGTTAAAAAACTAAAATATCATAGCTATAAAACAAGTGCAGTATATGACACCTCAATATGTGTATTTTTTACATTTGTTTATCCCTTTATTTAGGGTTCAAATGCTTCTCCCACATAAGGTTGAGGAGCATAGAGGAGAGACAAACAATAAGGGTGTGGTAAAACCATAGGTGAGAAAAAGTCAAAGAGAAGAACTTTGCCTTGATACACAAACCTCTGTGTCAGGTGAACATGCATCATATCAGGCTGGAACCTCTTCATCAGTTTTTCATCTTACAAATAGCAAATTTTATACTTTGAAGTGTTGGATTATTTTCTCTAATGGTAGCAGTGGGACTGTACCTGAGAGAGCAGAGGCAATGTATCACATTCTGCGTCTCTGCCCAATTTGCACCTTGGGGAGAGTCAGTAGGAGGAGTTGGGGGGAGTTACATGGTGCACAGATTATAATGAGATGTATCACATTCTGCGTCTCTGCCCCAGCTTGCACCTTGGGGAGAGTCAGTAGGAGGAGTTGGGGGGAGTTACATGGGGCACAGATTTTAATGAGATGTATCACATACTGCGTCTCTGCACCAGCTTTCACCCTGGGGAAAGTCAGAGGAGGAGTTTGGGAGGAGTTACATGGTGCACAGATTAAAATTAAATGTATCCCTCTAGGGACCGAAATGTCAGGCCTTTGTGCAATTTGGATGCAATTAAAAAAAGTTGGCTTTTACTTAGTGTTGTGCCGGTAATATAGATAATAACTTGTGATCTCATTTTGTTTTCTCACATATATGTGTATGTATATTTTTATGCGCACACCCTGTTGCAGAATCTTTAAGTCCCAGAATAAGACCGTAAACATGATTCTCTACACAGGGTTTATTTACAGGGTTAAATTATATACCAACATCCCCATCGTCCCTTTAAGTCAAACAAAACATAAAAATACCATCTACTCTCTTTAGGGAAAACTAACTACACCGTAGCTTTAGCCCTTACTAATGGATGGCCAGCTAAGCTGGTTAACACCTCAAAATAGGTACAATTATATCTAAATACACATTCTCTGCACACAGCAATATAGAGTTTCTCTTATCTGTTTCTGTTGGGGCTCCAAGTAGTTCCCTCTGGACCATGCGAGAGTTCAGAGAATCCCTCCTCTGTAATTCTAACTTTGTGGATAGGGTATCCCTGCTTCGTGCGGTCTTGCGTCCTTCATTCTTCCTTTTGGTATTAAAACCCAGGCAGTCTCAGCAGGCTCCGGGACCACGTCCAGCGAGCCTAGGGGACTGTGTCATCCAGCTTCACCTTGCTGGGGAGACCTCGTTCTCCCCTCCTTCTCTGAGAAAAAACAGCCTTGCAGCTCTCTCTCTGTCTTTTACACTCCTGCTCACTCAGGAGACCAGGCTGATTAGCTGCTCCTGTGGCTAGCGTTTCCAGGGGAGATTAACTGCTTGTATGCTGTAAATCTATACAAGCTGTACTATTTCAGAACCTAGAGATAGGGATTGTATCAATATATATATGTATTTCATGGAGTGCATCAGGTGGGTCCAGTTAGGCCCCACAAGTCCGTAGAGCTGGCAGATACAGGAGTCTGCCCAAAACAAACATGGCCACACAGTCCTCACAAACAGTCACGTAACCAACTGCGCAATCACGAAAGTATGTTTACTATGTCACAAACCTCGCCCCCTAACAACCCACCAATCGTTGCAGATCAGGCACTGAAAACCCTCAGGCTGGAGTTCCACCACAGATAATGTCCGCTCTGGCTGACGAGCCCACCAGCAAGCATATGGTGAGAGCTGGGGACATTAATGCTGCACCAGCCCAAGATGGAGAGGTGACCAGAGCCCATGAAAGAGGCAGGGCCCGGAGAAACCAGAACCAGGGATCTGGGAGTGGTATACATAGAAAACAAGACCCTCGTGATCTGTGAGATATCTTATATTTCTATTCTACTCTATATCTTATTATAAATATACATCCAATATGCTGTATATACAGAAGAAACATACATTATTGCACCTGTTAGCACAAAGCGTTGTCTTTACGGTGGTGGGGTATTTAACAGTAGTACTTTTAAAAACAATGGGCAAGTAGATAACACACGTGTTATTTAAGGCGTTATTTTGTGAGTTCACGTTTAATGGGGGTAATAACATCTGCTACATCTGTGTGGAACTATATATCTCATAGCAAATTAGGCAGGCACCCCATCATTGAAGAATATAGGATGTATTTCTCCATTTGGAGCCAAAATATCAAAATTATTGATACTTTAACTTATGGAGTGCCTGCCTATTTTTGTTATGATGTATTAGTGACCTGTGTAACAAGGCAATGTCCGTACCCACAACAATCTGATCACTTAGAAGTCTGTAGAGTGCCCTTTTCCTATATCTGTGTGTGTATCCAGTATGTATTGTACGAGAGGGAGAGGGGGGGGAAGAAGAGAGTGGGAGAGAGTGGGAGGGAAGAAGAGAGTGAGAGGGAGCGAGTGGTAGGGAAGGAGAAAGGGAGGGAAGGAGAGAGATAGAGAGTGGGGGGGAAGGGGAGAGAGAGGAGGAGAGGGAGAGAAAGAGAGAGGCAAAAAACAAAGGTCCACCACACTAATACTAGACAAAGAACCAGTGTGCTTGGAAACGTGTCGCTATTTCATCATTTGGATGGATAAAACTGTTTTTATTCCTAAACTTGGAGAGTGCGGTGGACCTTGGTTTCCTGCATACTATTATGGAACTGGGGAGGTTTTCCTGCTCCGGCCACTGGCGCCCCACGGAGATAAGAAGTGACGTCTTTTTTTTCCTTATTGTGATTTTTGTTTCTATTTTTGAGGGCCCCAATATTTTGTTATTTTTATACGGTATATATAATATATACACACAGCCCTTTAAACTGTGCCTGTGAATATTTATATATATATATATATATATCAAAACTGGAAGGCAGACACACATAGTGTCTATCTATCTATCTATCTATCTATCTATCTATCTATCTATCTATCTATCTATCTATCTATCTATCTACAGTATCTCTACCCTGTACGATGAAACCAACTGCCCAATGCAGTGTATATATATATATATATATATATAAGAGCAAAAAATGTAGCGCCAAAAACAGTACCGTGATATATTTAGTGATAAGTGAACTATAGTTCCATCAATCAAATGAATTGTGTAAATAATGCTAAAAGTGCATATATTAATGTGATAAAAATTCTAACAACATATAATTTGTGAACAGTATTGCCTAATAAACTATACTAAAACACAACCAAATTCCTATACATAAAAAGTGCAAAACGTGCTGAACGATAGAAAAAAAAAAAAAGAAAATAGTATAAAAAAGTCCAACCAGTCCTTCAATAGTTAGTCCATAATGGTGGGTATTCGGTGTAGATAAAGGGGTCTTCGGCTGCTCTCACACAGGGTTAACCACCTCCACAAATATCTAAAAACAGAAAAAGAGTGAGAGCGCACGCCCCATAGCATAACACTGTATGTTTATTATAAAAAGGGGGAAGGAGGATGGGGGGTGGGGGGGATTGGAAACGCACTCACAAGATTAAAATATAAAAAATGCAGTTTGTGATTTCATATCACCACCATCCGGTTCTGCATACGGTATAACGTCTCTGTAGACTCCTCCAGGACTGCCAGACGTGTTCACCATGAACCAGGTATCAGGGGGCTCCGTTCGCCGTCTTTATGCTGTCCCGAAATCAGCTCTCCACTTCCAATGGCCGCTTGTAGTATGTCCACGCTTGGTTTGGCCTCGTGCGCGTGCGCAGCGTCGTCGTGACGTAATTGCGCTGTCAGTTTTCCCTGACGCGTTTCGTCACCAACGGGCGACTTTCTCAAAGGGCTGATGATGTGTGGAATCAAGTCCTGCCCTCTTATAGCCAGTCCGTTGCTAGGGTAACCCGTAAAGGGTAATTATATATACTCTCTCCTGCTGGGAAGCTGTTATTGATTTAAGCACCAAATGTGTACACAACTAGCTATACAAAGGCTAAATAGGGACTATTATACAGGGGGATTCGACATAGAATACATAAAGGATCTCAATAGACATATTTTTGTGATAAGATGAATATGCTGAAAGCTTAAAATACAAAGTAAAATATAAATAAAAATGCACATAACACATTTATACCTACAATTCATTGATATCATTAATTCATTAGGTTACAATGTACAATTTTTAGACTGATTTATATTTAATATCCTAATAGAAAGGCTAACATAAAAATTAAAACATAAAGAGGATTGTATATACTCCTAATTATTATCAATCCTTCTATTGTACATTGTATTACAAGATATATATATATATATATTATTATAAAAGATATTACATAAAATTAAAAAATGAATGAAATTAGGTACATGATGACAAATAACAATTGTAAATAGAACAGGATAACCCAAAATTCCTGATTTAATAGTCGTTATATATGTATATGCTAAATAGTATTGTTTCAATTAAAACAGCATAATCTTGCATATTAAGCTAATGAATTTTCTACATTAGTTTAACTAGAACAAGTAGCTATATCAACGTATAAGGTCCGCATTTTTAAAAAATAATATAATATATTTCTATATATATATTATTTGATATTATTATATATTATATTGAAACCACAGATAAGCTTAAAGCTACGTGATATTACTAGTGTGCTTTTTAATACCCTGATGTCATGTGCTAGATAGGCAATTTGACACATCTCTAACAATATATACTAAATAATTATTTCAATATACACTATACTCATTATATAACATTTATACACAGATCAATAATGTTATACATATATATACATATATACATACATACATACATACATACATATATATATATATATATATATATATATATATATATATATATATATATATATATATATATATATATATATATATATACTAGCGAGGGAGAGAGGAAGAGTTCAAGGATTTGGTGAATTTTGAGTGACTGTGATCATATCCTACCATGATGTGTGTATATATACCGTGGTATTAAATAAATGGAACTAATATTAGCCTGTTGTGGACACTTCTTATGAATTTTTAGGATATATATTCCTTGATAAACTTAATTGTGGTTGAATTAATGTGGATATTAGGAAATGGGGAGGAGGGGAAAAAGTGGGGGGGAGGGGGGGAAGGGGATGGGAGGGGGGCAGGGGGGGGGGGGGTAAGATAGGGTGAACAAACACTGCTTGGATTGTGGGAGTGTAGGAAAAAGAGTCCGAGGGAAGAGAGCTGATGACTGGGTTCCCTTAATTAGAGCGACGAGAGTCCAAGAGGTCAGGAGATCAGACCAGTGTACTTGCATCCAGACACTCATTGAGTCCTCCAGGGGTAAGAGTCCCTAACTGGTGGATCCAATAAGTCTCCTGTCTGCACAGAATCTTGTAACGATCGCCTCCCAGAGCACAGGGTGAGATATATTCCAGGCCCACTATTGTCAGACATTTTGGGTCCTGATTATGTGTAGCTTTATAGTGTCAGGAAATACTATTGACAATTACTCCCTTTATGACAATCCTGTGCTCTAGGAAATGTGTGCAGAGGGATCTGGTGGTGCGCACAACGTAGCGTAGTCTGCAACCACACTGGATGCAGTACACCACAAATGAGCTCAGACAGTTAATATAATTTCTAACCTGATAGATAATATCTCTATTGGGAGAACTGAAATCGGACCGGACCTTTAAATGTCTACAGGTAATGCATCTACTTCGTCCACATTTGTGATTCCCTTTAATGCCATTAGGAGCTAATTTATTAGAGATATTTTCTGATTTCAATTTAGTTGGAGCTATAATACTCTTCATGCTTCTGGCCTTTCTGTAGACAATAGATGCCCAATCCGGAAGGATGCCCTTCAAGTGAGGATCACATCTGAGAACTCCCCAGTGATTGCTCACAATTTTTTGTATAGCTTTATGAGACTGATTATAGGTTGTGATAAATCTTAAACTAGATGTAGCAGATTTATCTACAATCACAGGTGAGTTATAACCCAGACTCGATGTGACCTGCCTATTTTTCGATGTTTGTAGCATGGTGGATCTATCCAAGGAACTGACTTTCTTAAAGGATTTATCAATTAATTGGTTATCATAACCCTTTTGTTTAAATTTAAGGCTGAGTTGTTCTGACTGCTGTACAAAATCAATATCTCTGGAGCAGTTTCTCCTGAGTCGGTGAAACTGACCGAGAGGAATGTTCTTTAACCACTGCTTGTGATGGTTGCTGGACGCATGTACATAGTTGTTTACAGAGACTTCTTTAAAATGAGTGGATGTAATAATATTTAAATTATCATCAAATGTGAGTAACAAATCCAAAAAGACAATGGAGATGGCATCTATGTTAAATGTAAATTTCAGTCCTAAAGGATTCTCATCAAATGATTTGAGGATCTCCAATAGTTGTGCCTTCTCCCCATCCCAAATGAAAATCATATCATCTATGAAACGGCCATAGTACACGAGGCCCGCTCCAAGTTGTACATTTTGCCACACAAATCTCTCCTCCCAATATCCCATGAAGAGATTTGCATAGCTAGGAGCGAACCTCGTGCCCATAGCCGTTCCACAGATCTGTAAATGAAAAATCTCCTCAAACAAAAAATAATTGTGATTTAAAATAAATTTAACACACTCTAAAATAAATAACTTGTGTTTCTTTGGCATGCACAAGTCCCTGTCAAGCCAGTATGTTAAATGCTTCAATACCCCTGGCATGGTCAATACAGGTATATAACGAGGCCACATCACATGTGGCCCATAAATAGGTGGACTTCCACTTGATGCCCGAGGTGGCTTCGATGACATGGAGCGTGTCCCTAACATGCGACCTGAGCTTTGCCACAAACGGTTGAAGATGGTAATCCACATATTGGGACAAGCTCGACGTCATCGACTCCACCCCAGATACAATGGGCCTGCCAGGGGGTTTGTCAGAGACTTGTGCACCTTAGGTAAATGATAAAAAATAGGTGTTCGTAGATGAGAATTAAATAAAAATTTAAACTCCGTTTTTGAGATGATTTCCTGAGTGAGTGCTAAAAGAAGAAGCTCTTTTAATTCATTCTGGTACCCTATAACCGGGTCGGACTCAAGGGTGATATAAGAGGACTGGTCACTCAGGAGTCTGCGAGCCTCCTGGAGATACGCAGAAGTGTCCTGAATGACCACTCCACCCCCCTTGTCATCCTGCCTGATAATAATTGAGGGATTATCTTTCAATACTTTTAGTGCGTCCAGTTCCCCCTGACTAAGATTCTTGTTGATTTTAGTTTTTTTACAGCATAATGCCTCAAAGTCCTGCAGTACTAAACTGTAGAAGGTTTCAATAAATCCTCCCCTAGACTGGTAGGGAAAGAAAATGGATTTGGGTTTAAAGGGAGAGTATATGATGTTTAGATCATCCTCTAAATGATAATCACTTTGAGTGGGATGTATAGATAGATCCAAAGGATCCAAACACTCCCCTGATGTATTCAAAATTCCCCATGATTCTCCCAACAATGAAGTGAGATCTTCTAAGTGGGCATGATCCTGTGTGTTCAATAACTCAGCCTCCTTATTATATTTAATATTAGTTTCTTGTATACTATAGTGTCTTTTTAAAGTGATTTTTCTAATGAAACTATTAAGGTCTACAAACAGTTGAAAGGCATTAGGGCCTGTATTCGGTGCGAATGACAGACCTCTCTCCAATAGAGATATATCATAAATAGATAATAATTTTGTAGATAGATTAAATATAGAACTGTTACCCTCACTGGAGGATATTAGTCTTCTTCTGTTCTCCTTCTTCCCCTGTTGGACTCTCCCCGCTCTAACTCCTCTGCTCCTCTTTTTCCTCAACACTGGGATTTGTTGGGAGCCTCGCGGTCCCATAACGGATACTGTTTCTCCTTGTCTCTTTCTCTCTCCTTCTCCCTTGTCTTCTTTTCTTGTCTCTGTGCTTTGTCTAAAAAATGAGGAGATGTGTTAGTTACCTTAGCTTCTTTTGGTCTAGTAGCCTTTCCTGTGTCAGTGTTTGGAGGGACATGGATCTGTCCATTTAGTGGTCCACTAACGGCCTCTTCTGACGGCAGTGGCTCCACCTCAAGGGCCGAATAACGACTGCCGGGAGCTGAGGCCAATCTGGATCCTTCTGAGGTGTAGGGGGAATTTTTCCTGTTGTCCCTGGGGGTATGGCGTTGCCCCTCCCTTCCTCTAGGGGTATAGGGGTAATGCCCCCCCCCCACCACTACCACCACCTCGTCTGGACCCAGAGCGGTATCGCCCACCTCGCCTATTGTAGCTGTAATTGCGTTTCCAAACTCTGACTTTATCTGTCGTATAATCTTCTTTATCCCTGCTAAGTTTGAGATCCTTCCTTTCTGTAACCTCCTTCTCAAAAGTGAGAACTATTTTCTCAGTGATTTCATTGAACTCTCTGAAATCCCTCGTGTCTGCGAATGGTTTCAGAACCTCTTGGATACTATCAATTTCTAATTCGAGTTCTTTAACTTTAGTATCTCTAAATTGTATCAAGAGTCTCAATAAAGAGAAGGAGCATCTATCCATAGTCTCATTCCATTCCTTAGTGAATTCCATATTAGTCTCAAAAGTGGGAGCTTTTGTTATTCTAAGTCCCCTGGGAATTATTTTCCTATCTATATAGTCCTAAAGGGAGTATGCGTCCCACCAGTGGCGCATCTCATCCTTCATGAGTTTTTCTAATTTATAAAAATTCTCCTTTATATCAATATCTTTATCTACAATCATATCATTTATTACCTCTGGGCATGAGACTAAGCCACTTCGTCTATATTCCTCTCTTTCGCAGTTTGCATCATGATTATAACTATAGTCCTAGATGCTGGACTTAAAAATATAAAATAAACTCTCTAGATTTATATATTCTAAATAGAACGTGCTATTAAGGCTGCCACTAAACGGTTTGTGTCAAAGACACGTACTGCTGCGGCACAGTTTATTCGAGCATTTGCCCGTTCTGTGCCGCAGCAGTAGCCTGGCGCGCGCCCGAGTGTGACGGGCGCGCGCCGAAGCAGCGGAAGAGCGCCCTCCGATCGGGGCGCTCTCCCTACCGCTGCCGGGTCCGCCGGGTCCCCCGGAACCCCCTGCCGCTGTCCCGCGATCGCGGGACACCAGGGCTCCCTCGGGGAGCCCCTGGACACGCGTGCAGGGGGCGCACGCTCCCGATGAAGCGTGACCGCGCGTCTATGACGCGCGGCACGCCGAGGGGCGACCACTAGCAAGCCGGGAGATTTCCCGGCTTGCGGTACCGACCACACTTCAATAAAGTGTGTCGGTAGTGTATACAAAAGCAAAAAATGTAGCGCCAAAAACAGTACAGTGATATATTTAGTGATAAGTGAACTATAGTTCCATCAATCAAATGAATTGTGTAAATAATGCTAAAAGTGCATATATTAATGTGATAAAAATTCTAACAACATATAATTTGTGAACAGTATTGCCTAATAAACTATACTAAAACACAACCAAATTCCTATACATAAAAAGTGCAAAACGTGCTGAACGAAAGAAAGTCAGTTCCTTGGATAGATCCACCATGCTACAAACATCGAAAAATAGGCAGGTCACATCGAGTCTGGGTTATAACTCACCTGTGATTGTAGATAAATCTGCTACATCTAGTTTAAGATTTATCACAACCTATAATCAGTCTCATAAAGCTATACAAAAAATTGTGAGCAATCACTGGGGAGTTCTCAGATGTGATCCTCACTTGAAGGGCATCCTTCCGGATTGGGCATCTATTGTCTACAGAAAGGCCAGAAGCATGAAGAGTATTATAGCTCCAACTAAATTGAAATCAGAAAATATCTCTAATAAATTAGCTCCTAATGGCATTAAAGGGAATCACAAATGTGGACGAAGTAGATGCATTACCTGTAGACATTTAAAGGTCCGGTCCGATTTCAGTTCTCCCAATAGAGATATTATCTATCAGGTTAGAAATTATATTAACTGTCTGAGCTCATTTGTGGTGTACTGCATCCAGTGTGGTTGCGGACTACGCTACGTTGTGCGCACCACCAGATCCCTCTGCACACATTTCCTAGAGCACAGGAGTGTCATAAAGGGAGTAATTGTCAATAGTATTTCCCAACACTATAAAGCTACACATAATCAGGACACAAAATGTCTGACAATAGTGGGCCTGGAATATATCTCACCCTGTGCTCTGGGAGGCGATCGTTACAAGATTCTGTGCAGACAGGAGACTTATTGGATCCACCAGTTAGGGACTCTTACCCCTGGAGGACTCAATGAGTGTCTGGATGCAAGTACACTGGTCTGATCTCCTGACCTCTTGGACTCTCGTCGCTCTAATTAAGGGAACCCAGTCATCAGCTCTCTTCCCTCGGACTCTTTTTCCTACACTCCCACAATCCAAGCAGTGTTTGTTCACCCTATCTTACCCCCCCTCCCCCCCCTGCCCCCCCCCCATCCCCTTCCTCCCCTCCCCCCCACTTTTTCCCCTCCTCCCCATTTCCTAATATCCACATTAATTCAACCACAATTAATTTTATCAAGTAATATATATCCTAAAAATTCATAAGAAGTGTCCACAACAGGCTAATATTAGTTATATTTATTTAATACCACGGTATATATACACACATCATGGTAGGAAATGATCACAGTCATTCAATATTCACCAAATGCCTGAACTCTTCCTCTCTCCCTCGCTAGTATATATATATGTATGTATGTATGTATGTATATATGTATAACATTATTGATCTGTGTATAAATGTTATATAATGAGTATAGTGTATATTGAAATAATTATTTAGTATATATTGTTAGAGATGTGTCAAATTGCCTATCTAGCACATGACATCAGGGTATTAAAAAGCCCACTAGTAATATCACGTAGCTTTAAGCACATCTGTGGTTTCAATATAATATATAATAATATCAAATAATATATATATAGAAATATATTATATTATTTTTAAAAAATGTGGACCTTATACGTTGATATTGCTTCTTGTTCTAGTTAAACTAATGTAGAAAATTCATTAGCTTAATATGCAAGATTATGCTGTTTTAATTGAAACAATACTATTTAGCATATACATATATAACGACTATTAAATCAGGAATTTTGGGTTATCCTGTTCTATTTACAATTGTTATTTGTCATCATGTACCTAATTTCATTCATTTTTTAATTTTATGTAATGTCTTTTATAATAATATATATATCTTGTAATACAATGTACAATAGAAGGATTGATAATAATTAGGAGTATATACAATCCTCTTTATGTTTTAATTTTTATGTTAGCCTTTCTATTAGGATATTAAATATAAATCAGTCTAAAAATTGTACACTGTAACCTAATGAATTAATGATATCAATGAATTGTAGGTATAAATGTGTTATGTGCATTTTTATTTATATTTTACTTTGTATTTTAAGCTTTCAGCATATTCATCTTATCACAAAAAAATTCTATTGAGATCCTTTATGTATTCTATGTCGAATCCCCCTGTATAATAGTCCCTATTTAGCCTTTGTATAGCTAGTTGTGTACACATTTGGTGCTTAAATCAATAACAGCTTCCCAGCAGGAGAGAGTATATATAATTACCCTTTACGGGTTACCCTAGCAACGGACTGGCTATAAGAGGGCAGGACTTGATTCCACACATCATCAGCCCTTTGAGAAAGTCGCCCGTTGGTGACGAAACGCGTCAGGGAAAACTGACAGCGCAATTACGTCACGACGACACTGCGCACGCGCACGAGGCCAGACCAAGCGTGGAGATACTACAAGCGGCCATTGGAAGTGGAGAGCTGATTTCGGGACAGCATAAAGACGGCAAACGGAGCCCCCTGATACCTGGTTCATGATGAACACGTCTGGCAGTCCTGGAGGAGTCCACAGAGACGTTATACCGTATGCAGAACCGGATGGTGGTGATATGAAATCACAAACTGCATCATTTTTTATATTTTAATCTTGTGAGTGCGTTTCCAATCCCCCCACCCCCCATCCTGCTTCCCCCTTTTTTATAATAAACATACAGTGTTATGCTATGGGGCGTGCACTCTCTCTCTTTTTCTGTTATATATATATATATATATATATATATATATATATATATATATATATATGATGAAACCAAATGCGCAGCTGCCCATGCACCAATCACTAAAGTACCTCCACTATGTCACAAGCCACACTCCTCTAACAACCCACCAATCCTTGCAGATTATCAGACCCCTCCCACTATTTCCGAGCCCCTCCCCAGATGATGTCCTCACTGGCTGAGATTGAGAGACCGAGAAGGAAGCGCTCGGTGACAGCTGGGGGTGACAAAACTGCCCGAGTCCATGAGGGAGCGGGGATTGGAGCCCCTGGGAGAAGCTTGGACTGGAACGTTCTGAACCTGCAAACAGAATTTATAAAACATGCCCATTATTACCAGTAAGATATTCTGATATCTATCTATCTATCTATCTATCTATCTATCTATCTATCTATCTATCTATCTATCTATCTATCTATCTATCTATCTATCTATCTATCTATCTATCTATCTATCTATCTATCTCTATGGTGGGTGAAAAAGGCAACAAAAAACCTCCACCGTTAGCATATAGCCAATAAAGAATATCACTTGTGAGCATATTCACATGTCTTAGACAGGTCTGCAACCCTGCCTTTCACAATGTGTCACCTTTTGCCTGGAATATCCATTCACATGGAGCCCATTTAAGCTGATGCATCGCCGTTCACACAGCTTTTAAGCACAGCATGGGACTAGCAAAGCAAGTACAAACCACTCACAGACACGTTTCAACCTAGATGGGTATCATCAGTGTGAGGTTGGTTTATACTTGCTTTGAAATATTTCTAGGCTAACTAGCCTGGCCCAAAGTGGGCCAGCTCATCCTCGCGATGGGAGAGTCACAGGCCCAAGAGTCATCACCTCACTTCCTTTACCTTCAAGGGAAGCAGAAGGTGGGGGGGGGGGTCACTGGCCCATTGATTAACCTGTTACTGCCTGGAACTTAACTGGACTTTCATAACAGCTATTCTATGTGGGGAAAGATAGGTATTATGGGACATATCATGTTACATGTATGAGCAAGAGATACATCACAGACCCAACACAGAAAAAAGCAGAAATAATTGTCACTCAGATTACAAGAGATAGAAACTTCAAATAATCCTAGTGTATGCACCAACATCAAGTCACACCGACAATGAAGTGGAAGACTTCTACCATGAAATCAAGCAAGGAAATGTCAACCCCAAGTTCTTTATGGGTGATTTCAAAGCAAAGAATGGTGCCTATCAGTTGATAAGTATGATTATGGCAAAAGCAATGAATATGAAGATAGAATCGTTGAATTTACAGAATGTGAAAACGTTTACATCATTCATTATTCAAGAGGAATCCAAATAGAGAATGGACATGCAATGGAGCCAATAGATTCAAGAATGAAATCGACTGTGTCATACTGTTGCGGCTGCCTTTATCCTACAGCTTACCCGGGGGTTTCCTCCGTTTCTTCCGGAGTTTCCCGCGCGGCGGCCGCATCATCATATAAGCGCTAATGGCGCTTATCATTGAAAGCGCCTGCGGCGCGGGAAACCTGCCGGAAAAAAAGCCGCGCGCCTCCCCGGTTTTAAAATTCCCGCGATAGCGTTCGCAGGAGGATAAAGGCGGCCGCCACTGTAGCTATAAAGAAACATGCTATTGAAGACGGCAGTCCATTCTTTTACTGAAGGAGTGATCACCGATTTGGTTCGCTGAAAATTACATCTGGATGCAGAGTTGGAAAGAAGAAAACGTATTATACAGCAGATTGAAACAAGCAACAGCAAGAATCTCAGGAATAACCACAGAGAATGTCAAATGGAGCTGAAAAATGGCATCAGCGTGCTCGCAGTGCATGGGGATACTTTAGTAAGCAATTATAAAGAAATTATAAAGATTGTGGTTGATAGCGGTGAAAAAAACAAGAGGAATCGCAAACAAAAAATAGGATAAGAAAATATCAGATGAGAAAAAACAATTAGTAAGGAGACGACAAGAAATGAATAATTTTCCCGCTCCCTCTGATACAGTCGCCTGGCATCTAAGCTCCACCTCCAGCGATGCTCTGGTGACATGCAGCATGGCCTTCAGCTCCTCATACTGCTCTGCGGGGACACACTGGGTACTCAGCCGTTCCTGTAGCACTTGTACTTGGTTAGCCGCCTGGACACTTTCTTCCTGCAGGACCCACGGCTTCTCCTTGGCCTCCTGTAGATGGTACCGCAGCTCTTGAAGCTGGGTCTGCAGTGCTGCCTGTACTTCTAAATTTTCCAGGGACAATTGTCCCTTCATTTTTTTTCTGCTTGGTGATGCTTCTCCTTTCCTTCACTAGCCTGGTCAGACAAATCTGAATGTTCTTCTTTCAGACTTACATTCTTTCTTTACAGTCTCTAAGTCACTCGGGGCATTCTCATGGGTTTCCTTCAAAATAACTAGCTCTGTGTTTAGACCGTGGCCCTCTTGTAGAGCCTCCTAATATTTCTGTTTGAGGTTAGCAATGAGTTTGTCAGACTTGTTCTGATTTTCCTCCATGGTAGCAATTGAGGTTTTGGCCTTTTCCAGAATAGTTGTCACCTCCTCCAACTCACTCCATAAGAGGCGCTCTGTTTTCTTCAAAGAGTAATACTTATGTAAAGCTGGGAGTATATTCTTCTGTAAAGCAGCGTTAGCCTCCTGAAACTGGGCGTTAATCTCTTGCTCCTTACCCAGTCTTTCCTGCAAGACATCACAATCATGGCGGGCAGTTTGGAGTGCAAAAACGAAGGCTTCTTTATCCTAGATCAAGGATTCAGCTTCTCTTTGCTCCTTCTTTTCCTTTGCAACTGTTTCCATGACAATTCTGCTCATCACTCTGATCTGCAGCACATCTCGGCGCCTTGCTGACACATGTTGTCCTGACAGCGCAAGTCAAGTTGTTCGGTCAAGGCTAGAGCATGGGCTGTGAGACTCTCCCATCGCGAGGATGAGCTGGCCCATTTTAGTCCTAAAAGCCTAAAGACCGTCAAGACTCAAGGCCCCATACTACCAGGCAGGCACCATCCAGAGTTCCTGGGACTTTGGACAGTATCAATATGCTGTGAGAAGAAGCTGCTGCAGTATGTGTAATAAAGCTACGTGTTCACCATACCTCTGCCTGGGTGTCAGTTTCTGAGCAGGAGGGGTAATGAATGCAATGGTGGGAGCTGACATCCTACATTGTTATGGATTACAGGTAGCATAAGGTACAGTACATATATAGTATAATTATATGTCTTAGTACAGCTTAGAGCATATTGTCAGAATATTAGCTATTTTTCTTGCCTTGGAAATAATACCAGTTACTAGAATTTTTGCAGTTAGGATTTCTTTGGTCTGCTGAGAAATGGCCAGGATGTATTGTTGTGACATATGTCATTGAGAGGCAGGTACTTAGCATAAAAAGCAGAAGTTGTTTGAACTGTAAGCACTCTCTGGTCAAACTGTAATGCCAGTAAGACACGTCATCAGCCACAGATAATGCTCATGTTCACCACGTATCACCACGTATCACATGCACGAAAAGAACAATAAAAGGTTAGCGTGAGGCGATGTTACAGGAAAACCGAGTGGCGAGCCACACTGAGACGAGACATAGATGAGACTGGAGTGACCCATCATAATATCTTTTGTGTTCGTGAGTATGACAAGCATACTAACTAAATAATCTCTGCATAGGTAGAAATGGATTGTTAGCTTAATGTTAGCTGTTAGCTTACTGTTAGCTAATTTCTTTGCAATTTTGCTTATGATGTTTTCTGGTTATTTTGTTGTATTACAATAAACAACAAACCTTATCTTATACAAACTCTGGGTGACGTTTCTTTATAATAATCTCACAATACCCTGACATAAAAAGGGTGTGAGACTGAGAGTTCTGCAGGTGAAACATCGCGATGAGTGCTTCTGCTTAGGGCAGAATATAACTTATCACGAGGCATTACCTGGGAGAAGAAAGTTTGGCATCGTGCCCAGATTAACATCCTAGGAACCCATCACAGCTGGAGACGCTGTACCAACGAGTAATGAACTAAAGATCACCCAAAAGCCTGTCCTGTTGCCCCTTAACATCGCGGCAACTCAGCTCTCCTGGAACAGCAGGTATGCTTCAGCAGTGACTTGAGAAATACTTTTTTTTTCTTTTCTTCTTTCTCTATTTTTTAATAGCTCAAGAGACTTCAGTATTACTGGGCACACACTCACTGGTATCAGCTTCCACATCTTGCTGGTGCTCACAACGCATTGCTTGCTTTTGCAGCTGTTTCTCTTAGAAAATTTGGGGACACACGTCTTCCATGTGACCTACTTCATTACAGGCCCAGCATACTAATTTAATCTGTGGGAACGAGTCGTCGTCGCCATCATCATTGTATGGCCTGAAAGGACACTGTTTTGTATGATCACGTACATTGCAAAACAAACATTTCACGTCGGCCATTTAAAAAACCCGGCAGTGAAAACTTGATACTCAACACTTTGCTTATGGCGTCAGCTTTACACAGCACAGCACTTTTTTCATACCCGATGGGCAGAATTTACATTCAGCACTTGCTAGATGCCATTTTCACTTTCTTCAGCAACATTTTTTGCTTTTCTGCTTGGGTTCAGGTCCTTAACATATCTTCATCTACTGACTTCTGGGTGCTATTGCATCCACACTTCACACATTCTCGGTGTATGTTTTAAGCACAGCTAGTCATACACAGTGGGACAGACTTCACTCGCAGACTCTGCACTTTACTTCGGCCGGGCGGCCATTTTAAATCCCCACTTTTTCCTCAAACCCACAGACCTTTCAGTGTCTGCCCGCACTCATCCACCATATGTGGCAAACTGCTCCCTTTATGTAGCACTGCTGCTTGCCCAGGCTCTTCCTGACACAGTCTTCTAGGGTTTGTTTTGTATAAATGGGGGACAAACATGTGTATACACACAAGGGGCACGTAGCCCTAAACCTTCAGCGGTTTATTCTTCCATTAGTGACACTACACATTTTTAAACTCCGTCACTTTAAGAACAAAATAAATCCTAAAAGGAAACATCTACTCCTGCCAGGATTCCAACTCACATGCATGCCCCTATCTGCAATATTGGCTGGCTAAGCCAGTTACCAACTTTAAATAACACACAGGTATAATAACATTGAGTCCTTAACTGTGAGAAGGGGACAGCACCCCATTAGATCCTCATATGCTGCTGTATGTGAAGGGGGCGTCCTCCCCGAACTGAATGCAGGGAAGCTGCAATACCCCAAGCCTTCAGGCTCTAGGTGAGAGACTGAAAAAGCGACCCTCTCTGCTCTAAATACCTGTTCTAGTAATTAGGAGAGCAGGTGAGGGAAACCAGAACCATTAATCTCTGGCCTGGAGTTTCTATCCCACAGTCTCAGCAAACGTGAAACTGTGGAATGGATCATTTTTTCCCTTTCTTCATCTTTCTGTCTTAAAATCGGATAGACCACTGCCTAATATTCTGGGACTATGTCACAATACGTATAAACACACACACACACACACACACACACACACACACACACACACACACACACACACACACACACACACACACACACACACACACACACACACACACACACACACACACACACACACACACACACATACACACACACACATACACACACACACAGATCAATGTCTAACAAACATCTCTACATTCAGAAGGACTAACTTTTGTTTATCATGTTCTTCTCTCTAGGACACATGAGATGATGGATGTCATCGCTCCATCTGTCACAAGGTCAGCTGATCTGAATGAATGCTTAGTTAGATACATAGATGATGTGTTACAACACTGTCGCATCTTCATGCATAAAGACTGTATTTCAAAAAATGCTGTTTTTTTAATGCATCTACAAAAGGGCTGATATATTCCTTTTCTCATGACTACGATAAGATATCATAAATGTATCATGCTCACAATCCACTCTCAGTGCACACAATGGGAGGGAATGTGTTTCTTGGAGCCTACAGTCTATTAGAAAGAGGGAGGAAAAGGGAAAGATGAGGTATGTTGGGAGAGAGATGTTGGGGGTGAGGTACTAGAGTTGCTCTGCATTTGTCTTGTAGCTGGATCAAAATACTAGATTCTGCATTCTTTCTATATTGCCTTCACATGATTGTGTTTTGTGTCAGTGAGTGTCTACAGGTTTAGTATGTGTTTCCTTTGACACCAGTTAAAACGCTACTCTCCCTCCTATAACCCCACAGTCAGGACTCTTTACAGAAAATGTCAGGTGCCAGGAAGAGGAAATGTCCATGGAAAATCAAAAGGTATATGGACTTCACATCTGATTGCGCATGCAGGGTAGAGAAAAGGGTTGTGTTGTCAATCTACTGGCCTAATTACTGGGGTGCGAGATTGAATCGCCCTCTTTATTCCAGATAGTTGGTGAAGGGTTAAAAGTAACTTTAGATCCTTACAGCTGCTGTGTGGGAGCCCTCCCATCTCCTACAAATTCCATCAAAGGGGATGTCCGAGGACAAGAAGAAAGAAGAAACACAGAGCGCAGCGGAGGTGAGTAAAAACGTATATTCTTAACAGAAATTAAAAAGTACTGTAAGTGAAAATTTACATTTAAGATTTTATGCAGTAGGTAGATTTGCAGTCACTGTTTATCTGGCCAATTGGACGCTATGGAAGTGTGGCACTGAGTGACATCATGTCCTATGTGCTTGGACAGGTTTTTTATGGTCTGATCAGTACATCCGGCACTTCCTGGTATCGTCCGTAGTGGGGATTGTGACGGTGAGGGGGTAACCAGGCTCACTAATAAAGGTCTAGACAACTTGGTTGTCCCTGATCCATGTTATGGGGTCTTAGAATGTCAGCTCTTGGGCCTGACTGTTGGATATGCACTGCCATGCATTGTATGTAAAATATGCGACAATAAAGAATTTATGTGTCTTTTGCCTTTCCAGGCGTGCTAACCAGTGGAGATTCTCAGGCTATGAATTTCAGGATAGACTTTGCAGTAAAAGTGTTGTCAAATTGTGTCTAGTTAGATGGGGACCAGAGTTGCTGTCCACCCCAAAAATGTAGCCGGGAACCGAGTTGGATTCCCGGGAACACATGTAGACACGGACCTCTGGACAAAGTCCTCCCTGGAAAGCAGTTACACGGCTCACCGCCAGGGTACCCTGCTTCAGCACAGGCCAGAAAGGCAAAAGGGGGGCATAGGGATACGCATATCCTGGTTATAGTCAGGGATTCCTGGTTTAGGGGGAGTCCCCCACAGTATGTCTCCCAAACCCTTGACCCGGTATAGGGGTTCGGAGTGTCTCCAACCATCCATGAGGTTGCGAGAGTGAAATTATTTCTAAGTCCAGCTGCGGTACATTAGAAGTAACTCTGGAACTTAACCTAAGCATTATTTGAAGCATCTTTTTAGTAAACTTATTTTAGGATGGTCTAGGCGCTCTGAAAATGAATGTGCGTGTCTTTTCAGTAGATCCTAGGGGACGTGGTACAGAAGAATTTTGTGAGATTTTTTTATTAACCTGGTGTATAAAGGTATATATGTTTTATGCACTGTGTATGAGCTGGGAAATTTCCAAGTCCCTGGTTCCGAGAGACAAAATGTCAGGCTTGGTGCCACTGAGTCTGATCGGGTCCCAGACTTGAAAGTCTCAGAGATGCCTAGGTGTTAGAGTGGGCTGCGTACCGGATTTATGCTTAAGTACCACGGCCAAGCATGAATAAGGGCTATCCGGCGACCATTTGCCCGGCCCCAGACTCTGAGGAGCCTGGCCCAGTCCCCCGCTCAATATGCTAAGAGGCAGAGGTGCCAGGTTGGCGCATGCCCCTTTGCAGAATTGGAATTTGTGCCCGCCCAGCTTCAGGGTACCGGAAAATCACTGATAAGCTGATGAAAATATTCCAATGCTCTGATTGGTGGAGGTATTCTGTGAATGGGAGTAAAAAAAGGAATGAAGTGCGTAACTAAAATCAACTCACAAGGGTGAAAGAAGGCACTAAATCTACCTAAATGTCCCCACACATATGTAAGTGAATAGATGTGGATACAGTATAAAAAAAATATATAAGTATATATACAACCTTCAACCAATATAAGATAACTAGCGTCTGCAGCCGTAACTGGGGGTGGCTCAGAACCCCTAAACACTAGACAAAACGCAGAACCTTTAACTGTTATTAATACATATTTTTGTTTCACTCTTCACTATGAGCGTTGTGCGCTGTGTTTTTTCTTTATTCTGTGAATGCGGCTGAACTCCTATAAGAAACCTAGCAGCCAATCAGCTCAAGAGATTCTAAGCAGCGGCAAATTTGAACTGACCAAAAGATGCTCTGTGAGAAATAGACGCGAGCCGCCTTCAGATATTTCTAGGCAAGAAATGTTCTAAGTCCCACTTTTTGGGGCAAGTTCTGAAAAGAGAACATAAGATTACCCTCAATAGGGAAGGTGGCTGGGGCTCTAATAGGTTGGATACACTAAAAAAGAAAGCAATTCACTGTAGAAAATCCCGAATCCTTTCAATAATGCAATGCAATAGAAAAAAGGCTGTGGAAACCCTTTATGCAGGACTTAACTGGATAAATGTACACTATGAGGATTTAGCATTGAACTGCGGTCAGATGACCATATGTATATTCAAATGCATAGACTTCACACCTCCGGTACAAATAATAAGTCCAGCAATAATTGGAGTAATACTCACTGTTGATGTAGTAAATGTTCTTTGTCACTCCCTAGTGAGAAGCACAACCATAGGAGTTTTCTTTTCAGTTTGCAGGGTCATTCTTCACTTACAGGGTAAAATATCCTTGAAGTTAGAATCCTCTGGAAGCCTCTGTGTGCAAAAAACGTTAAGGAGAGATACTAATAGAAAAAAAAAGGCGTATAGCCCTGGTAAAAAGCTGCACCACAAATTTCAAAGAAGCAAAAAGGAGAGAATAAAAACGATTTAATGTGCAAAAACTGAAGGATTACACTGACATGTTTCGCCAAAAATTGGCTTTATCAAAGTGCACTTTGATAAAGCCAATTTTTGGCAAAACATGTCAGTGTAATCTTTCTTGTTTTGCACATTAAAACGTTTTTATTCTCTCTCTTTTGCTTCTTTGAATTTTGTGGTGCAGCGTTTTACCAGGGCTTAATGCCTTGTTTTTTCTATGAAAAGAGAACATAGCAGGCGTGGCTGGAACTACAAGCCGAAAAGAGTACCAGGACGTTTGGTACTCGCTCCCGGTCAAGGGATTTCAGCACCTCCAGAGTGGAAAAAGCGGTGGCGTAAGGAACTGCGTGCTGAGATCAGTTACAGGACTTTTCGGGCTTAGTCCCGGTCATCTAAAGGACTTTGTAAAGACTTTGTTTTCTGTACTATTGAAACTAGGAAAGGTTAGTTTTGTAGCCCAGATCCCAGTAAGTGTGTTTCCTCTTGTTTAGTGAAATTCACTATGTGTACATCTATTTCTAAGGAATAAATCGCAATTTGTTTTAGTTCTTGGTTTTTCTCAGTGATATGATCCCGGTATAAAGGTGTAAATACGTAGTCTCCCGTGACAGAGATTCCCGGCAAAGAGAGTGCTGACATATCTCTGAGAGCAGCGTCAAGCACTGAACAGAGTCAGCTGTGATGTAACCTCTACGTGTTTTGTACATGGCTGTACTTCATCAGAACCGTCGTGATTTCTTACCTCCACATACAAAACAGAGACCACACAGTTTTGTGGAAGTAAAATATGGTCACAGCTTAATTTATTTATGAAAATGAAACTGTCAGCCAAACCCACTACCATTGTATGCTGACGACCCCGTGTGTCCTGCAACTAGTTTGGCAGGAGACACCTACGCCAACTCCGTCTGCTCTCACCCCACCACTGTATCACAGGATATGCTTACACTGTGCTCCACTGGTCTCACACCACTCTGCTGGGAATGTTCCATGACCAGTTCTCCCCTTGTTACCAACTGGGGCCAACCTCATATGTTGGGGCCCAGCTTCCTAAGACTTGGGAAGGGATACAGCCCGGCCACATAAGTCGGTCGTCCTTCAGTGTGAGAGTGAACAGTTTGACCATCTGCCATCAGACGCCCACGAGCACCCACGGGGTTTGTACCAACACCCAGGACTATCACTGTTTGGTGGCATTACTGCATTTATGTGCTATTTGGAGCATTTGTACCTGTGTTGTCATT
This sequence comes from Ascaphus truei, assembly GCF_040206685.1. NCBI lineage: Eukaryota > Metazoa > Chordata > Amphibia > Anura > Ascaphidae > Ascaphus > Ascaphus truei. Next base: position 6,541,455 of record NC_134485.1, on the reverse strand, counting down.
TCCCATTGTTTACCATTTTTGTGTGCATTTTTTCAGCCATTCAATCTGTGGTATACCAAGGATATTTTGGAATACTTTTTTCTGCTCAGTGGGACTCTCAGTGGACTTTAATTTGCAGTTATATACTAAATAATTTGCTTGAAAGCGCTGGACTATTGCTCATTTTCCCTGTTGGGTTATATTTTGTTTGCTATGTAAATTATTTCATAGGGAGCTATTACAGTGTCTAGGGAAGAACCACTAGACATGTTTTTGCCTTTTTTGAACTGGCCTGAAGAAGGGGTTCAAACCCCGAAACGTTGCCCCCCCTTCCCTTGTTATTTTAGATCACTTCCCTTTTTTCCCCTCCCCCCGCTCCACCCCACCCTTCCCTTTCCTTGCTCCACTCCTCTTACTTTGTTGTCTGGGCATTGTGATTCACTTATACCCCTGATGGGTTTGTGCTTTTTTCAATCTTATTAAATTTGTCTTATTCCATTTCCATTTTGTCTTTTATGGGTGTAAAAGTTTTACTTCTGTCTCTTCTGTAATAGTTATGCGCATATTGGAAAAAAATGTCAGTATTCCTCGATATTCATCAAGATGTTTTGTAACAGTTGATATCAAAGGGCTTTCTTAGTAAGATATACATGATTGCCAATGCTTTGCAACTTTTTTCTCCGGCTGCAAATGACCACATTTTGCCAATTTACACAAGATGATACAATTTGCTCCATGTCATTGTGCAGGAAATGTATGAAATTTGTTACAGAAACATTTAAAGACACAAACTTTAACACATGTCGTATCAGTATTGTTTGGCACACTCCAGGGGCCTCGTACTGGGTACGCAGGGGATTTTCAGCTTTTTTTCAGGGGAGATTGCGTTCTGCGATTCTATGGAGTGCAGAAAACACTCTAGCAGGCAGGGAAACAAAAGGCTCCTCTCCATTTTTGAATTCAGAAATGTGCCGGGTTGGCTGTGGTACTCTGGTACCATGGCCTCTTAAGCACCCAAAGGGTTAAACCGTATAACACCTCCCTAATTGTGCATTGTCATGGTAGCTTGTGATAGGTTATAATACACACCAAAATATCTGGGTTGAATTGAACACGACTTAGATATAAAAAATATAATGTATTCCTTAAAGAAGGTGAACACACAAGATGATACAAATAACAGACAAGAAATAACACTTACTTAAGGGTTGGACAATGAAACAATCAGGATACAGGATTGGCAATTCATTCAGCAATACAGGTTCAGATGAAGACATCACGAAAACAATGGGTATAGGGCTTACACTCGTTTATATGGAGTTTCAGCCCCCATACCTTAACCTTGGGGTGCCTGAATGTCTAGCAGACCTCTTTGTAGTCAGGCAACCCTTCTGTCTGTAAGTGTAAATTAAGACACTTACAGACCACTCAGGCTCTGTATTCCCCCGCCCTATTGTACACAATCAGAGTGGTCAGCCTTTGATCAGAGGGTTTATTGTAGACCACTTGTCTCCCCCATGAACATTAACATAAAGCAGAGCCAGTAATTTTCCCGGGTTTTTATACCAGCCTTGGAAAACTGTATTTCTTTAATATCTACACATATTAAAATAATCCGTTCTGTTGGTCTGAGCGGGCTGAAATTTGCCAGGTCCTCATGCTGGAAGACCTTTGCCATAGTGGCCAAATATCAGCCTTCCACGACCCCCAGAACCGGAGATACAAAAAACAAGTTAAAATCCCCTTTTAACTTTAATGCAGGATTCTCCGCTATAGCTAAAAGAAATCTCTGCTTTTTACTCTCCCATTGAAATCAACGGGCACTGCCGCTATAGGCTTTCAATGGAGCAACTCCGCCATTGAAGTCAATGGACTCCGCCGCTATAGGCTTTCAATGGATCAAATCCGCCATTGACGTCTATGGTAAAATTACAATTTTCACATTTGCCTACACTCCGTCTGGTTGATCCGAGAGGGCTGCAAATGGCCATGAAGTCATGCCGGAACAGTGACTACCTTTGACCAAAATCCCTACCCTCTGGTACTCACAGAACCGGAGATATAGGCTTACACTTTTACCCTTTCGGACTTAGCCATTTTAAAGCCACGCGGCTCTCCCCCATTGGAATCAATATGGCCGGCGCCGCCCTAGGAAATGCATGGGCCGGCGCCGTCATAGGATTCAATGGGACCTCCGCTCCCATTAGAGTCAATGGCGCAATCCTCGTGGCGAGCATGACCCTTTACGGGGGTCCCTCATTCCCGGACCCGGTGGTGGTCGTGTGTGGGGGTGCCTAGGGTCTAGGGGCAAAAAGAATTTTATTTCTGGGTGCCCTAAAACCTAAGTTTCCTACGCCAATTGTGTTTGAACTTGAACTAGTGTGATCAAAAGCTCTTTTTTAGATAAAGTATCCGCTTCTGTGGTTTGGATGGCTGCCAACCCGTTCCTGGAGGTCGGCATCGAGGAATCCCCATTGAAATGAATGGCTCCATTGACTTACAATGGGGAACCGCCGCTCCTCCTCTCGGGCGTCACGTGCAGGTCTTCTATGATATCAGGCCCAAACGACTGAAATTCCCATTGACTTGCATGGGGCTTCAATGGCGGCCTATGGAGAAGCTGCAAAATGGAGACTGCAAAGGCGGGAAATGGGACATAGGCTAAAAACACAAAATTAACATTAACCCTTTCCCTCCCGCATAGATCCCAGTGTATGTGTTGGTGCAGACACTGGAATGGGAACAATACACATTTACAGGGGAATATACATTTAGGTGCTGAAGCAGGGTAAAAACACATTACTGAACTGCAGTACAGTTAACCTCTTGCTTCCCAAGTGAGAGCAGGGGTGGCCCAATGGGATGTAACCCCTTTAATGCCGGGCCAAACCCCCTCTCCCATGACATGCATACAGTGTAAATGTACCTATAACTCATTCCCTAACTGCTCATATTGCTGCTCCCTATAGCTCCTCCCCTAACTGCTCCTAAAACCGCTCCCTATAACTGCAACACCTAACTGCTTCTTTTACCCTCCTTATAACTCCTCCTATAACTTGTCCCTTAACTGATACTATAGCTGTTCCATCTAACTGCTCATGTAATTTCTCCCTGTAAATCCTCCACTAACTGCTCCTATAGCTGCTCCCTTTAACTTCTCCCATAACTGCTCCCCATAACCCCACCACTAATTGCTCCTATATGCTTGTGGAATTCATTACCCATGGAGACGGCAATGGCAGATACAATAGATTTGTTCAAAAAAAGGTTGGACATCTTTTTAGATAGGAAAGGTATACAGGGATATACCAAATATGTATACATGGGAAGGATGTTGATCCAGGGATTAATCCAATTGCCAATTCTTGGAGTCAGGAAGGAATTTATTTTTCCCCTTATGAGATACCATTGGATGATGTCACTGGGGTTTTTTGTTTGCCTTCCTCAGGATCAATAAGTATAGATATATGATAAAATATCTATTGTCTAAATTTAGCATACGTTGAACTTGATGGACGGAAGTCTTTTTTCAACCTCATCTGCTATGTAAGTATGTAACTGCTCCCAATAACTCCACCCCTAACTTCTCCTTTAACGGTACCCCCTACTCCTCCTTTAAGTCTACTCCATTTTTATATATAGGCACAACACCGGATTTTTGCCAATCATGTGGTTCTTTACATCACCTCAGTACTACAAGATTGGCGTAAAGCAGACGTGGTGCCGATATTTAAAAAGGGAATTAGATCAAAACCGAGGAACTACAGACCTGTAAGCCTGACATCATTAGTGGGGAAGCTACTAGAAGGTTTAGTACTTTCAGGAATACCTAATGGATAACAAAATTATTAGTAATAGTCAGCACGGATTTATGAAGGATAGGTTGTGCCAAAATAATAACCTTACTGTACCTCCTAAAAGATACTAAGTAGGAATTTGGACCAGGGTAATGCAGTTGATGTGGTCCACTTAGATTTTGCAAAGACTTTTGATACTGTTCCACACGAGGTTAGTGTACAAAATAATGGAAATTGGTCTCTGTTAAAAATATTTGCACCTGGATTGAAAACTGGTTGAAGGATACACATCAGAGAATTGTCATAAATTGAACCTTTTCAGGTTGGGATAAAGTCGTGAGTGGAGTACCTCTGGGTTCGGTACTGGAACCCCTGCTTTTTTAAACTTGTTTTTAATTACCTTAAAGTTGGCATATAGAGCAAAGTCTCCTTATTTGCTGATGACACTAAATTATGTAATGTACTGTTGTAAAATCAGAGAAGGATTTCATTTCTCTCCAGAAGGACTTGGGTAGACTGGAAACTTGGGTAGGTAAATGGCCGATGAGGTTTAATGCAGATAAATGTAATTTTATGCACTTTGGAAGCAAGAATAAACAGGCTACTTACAAAAAAATGGGGCACAATTAGGTGAGTCCTTGATGGAGAAATATTTTGGAGTGCTTGTTGTGAGCATACTTAGCAACAGTACCCACTATCCGACAGTAACTGCAAAGGCAAAAAAGTTCTTATCTTGCCATAAAGGGGGAATTGATGATGGGAAGTAAGCATAATTATGCCTCTCTATAAAGCATTGGTAAGACCACACATTTAATATGGAGTACAATTTTTTGCACCACTCCATAAAAAAGATATTATGGAACTAGAAAAAGTACAGAGAAGAGCCACCAAATGAATAAAGGGGATGGAAAATCTGACTTGAGGAGAGGCTAGCTAATTTAGATTTATTTACATTAGAAAAGCCATCTAAACGGGGATATGATAACTACAGTATCTACAAATATATACAAGGAGCTTTAAAAAAAAATTCCCAAGGGCAGTACAAAGGACACAGGGTCATCCTTTATGGTTGGAGGAAAGGTGATTTCACCAGCAACAAAGGAAACGGTTCTTTACAGTAAGGGCAGTTACAATGTGGGATTCATTACCCATGGAGACTGTGATGGCAGATAACTTCAAAGAAATAGATAACTTCAAAGAAAAGTCTGGACATCTTTTTAGAAAGGAAAGGTATACAGGGATATACCTAATTAGTAAACATGGGAAAGATGTTGATCCGGGGATAACTGATTGCCATTGTTGGTGTCAGGAAGGAATTTGTTTTTCCTCATACAGTAAAATATAATTGGATAATGTTTCACGGGGATTTTTGTTTGCCATCCTTTGAATCAATATACTGTAAATACAAAGGGGTGAGGGGATGAGAGAGAGGAGTGGGAGCGAGGAGAGATATATGGGGAAGTAAGAGGAGGGGGAGGAAAGGAGTGGTGGAGAGTGAGAAGGGAAAGGGGGGGCAGGGGGAAATGAAGAGGGGGAGAGGGAGATGGGGGGATAGAGTGGGAAGAGAGAGGGATGGAGGGGAAGAGATGGAGGAAGGTCGAGAGAGATGGGGGGTGAAGAGAAATACGGGGAAGGGGAGGGAGAGAGAGAGAGATACGGGAGGTGGGGGAGAGAGGAGAGGACCCTACCTGCTGTCTTGAAGGGTTAAAGCGGCTTCTTAGAGGCCTGTGGAGGGGGCCTGCAGAGGGTTCCCATGGAGGTACCTCTTATGGGAGCCTCCCTTCCACTGGCCTACAGCATACTGCCTCAGGCACCTCCACAGACCCTCCTTGCAGGACCCTACTGAAACATCCCCCAGCAGGCCCCCTCTATGGTTTAATTCAGGACACATTATGTTAGTGTTGCCGACAGGGGTCTCAAGGCCCTTTACTCATGGGGTCCGGGACAGGAGTCCCAGCCTTTCCCCCACTATCCGTGGCCCTGCATACAATACTGTACATACAATATTTTGCTTATAAATATTGATGATGGACAGCGTTCTTTGGGGATTATGTTCAGAACTCTGTTTATTTAATGTCTTAGTTACAGATACTTAAAATCAATTGTCAACAAGATATATTGTATTATTCCTTGTTAGACTGGTAGTATTTACAGTATCAACTCTTTAATTTTCAGTATTCCTTTTTTTTCTTCTTGCCCCATGCTATAAATATGGGGGTTACCATCTGACATTAGCCTTTAAAGGCAAATAAAATAGATCTTGGTTTATGTATGCATAGAATCATTCATTAGACCGGTCAACTTCTCCATGTACATCATTAGACCATTTATGTTTGTAGCCAGGTACCCTCCGGTCTCCCCGTGCTCCTGGTTTCCCCCCCCCCTCTCCTTACCATCAGAGATGTGCAGCAGGGTGACGAAGCCGCGAGCGGTTCCCTCCGCAGGGCGCAACAATGTTGGTGTATGCGCGCCCATGCGCAGAGAGGTTGCGCAAGAACAGGGCACTCCGCAGCGGCCATTTCAGGGGGCGCACGAGTGCAAGCTGCAGAGCGGCAGCCATTAGAGGGAGAGCATGAGGCTCCCTATGTTAAAGGCTGCAGATAGAACTACAATCCCCATAATGCTCAGGGGCAGTGACACCACTTGACACCAGGGAGCCAGTAGGGCTGCAGGATCCTGCTGAATAGCAGGAAAGACTATTGCATGCTGGAACAGGAAGCAGTCAGTGAAGACCAGGAGCCTGAAGCTACAGGTTAGATCTAAAGAGCAGTGCTCCAAGGATTAGGCCAGAATTTAAACCCCAGGGCCCAGTTAATTCCCTGAGTCAATGTAGAGGTGCTGAGTGTGCTGTATAGGGAAATCCTTATTGCAGGGACCTTTTCACATAGCTTGAGAGAGGTTCTGCTGCAGGACATTGCCTGATTACCAGTGCAGCCTGAGGGCTGGCAGAGACTCTGATTGCATAACAGAGACTGTTTGCAAAGGGATAATCCGGCTGGGAATCCCTCCCCTGTGGAGTCAGCGTGTGCATTCATTTCTGCAGAGAGCAGTGCAGTGCTACGTGGGATCACGTTGTGGTATTGCAGACTCATCAAGGACTCCTGTGTTGACCAAAACCAGGAAGGTATATTAAAGTGCACCAACGGACCCCCAACACAGGAAGCACTGTCCCTCACACACACACTCCAATCTATAGCTGGTGGACACTAAGAGGTTAAGTGCCCTGGCACATTGGTACACCAAGGACTAGGGTGATATAAAGACTGACACTAAAGTGGTGCAACCATTTACATGTGTGGGGTAATGTGATGATATTCACGCAAGGGAATGTCAGGCTGTTTATGTATGAAACGTTATGCAACGGCTATTATTATTATGCTAAGTAAATACTGTTTTATCCAACTGCGTGTGGTTACTGTATATGTTGGTTCTGATAAGGGAACACTCCCACCCAGTTGGGATCCCTCATCAGTGGAGGCACTGCACCCAGTGTAAGTATACCCCAGGCTCCCAGTGGCGGAGGCTCAGGCTTCTTATTAGCCTTACAGGTGACAGCAGCATCAGTAGTTACCATACCCCAGGGGTACCAGGGCTACATGTTTTTTAAAATTGGATTAGGCTTGGGCTGTTTTCTCCCAAGTGGACACAATTCAATCTAGATGTTGAGAAGATATTTGTTACCCATATTTTTTCATTCTTAGAGGCCTGGGGAATGTGTCTGTTAAGCAAAAGAGAACCACTGACCTCGACTCAAAGACAAACCAAGAACCCCATTAATCAAAGAGCCGATCTGGCCCATGGTTTAGCAATCTCGGAACATTGCCAACCACATGCAGAGGATTAAAGCAATTTGTTTCCATTCCCTATTGCAGAAGGGTGAAAATATGTTTATAGATTTTTTTCAGACGATCTTGCATTAGATACCTGTACCTGCAAATACGTTTATAACGGTTTTCTTTGATTATTATATTAATTGAAGCTTTCCAGATTGACTCCCAGATGCTTTCCCAGTGTGGTTCTAATGTCTCCACCAGGTCACATTCTTACTGCCTCATAGGAATTCTTACTTTCTAATAAGAAAGAAGGTCTTGATATAGAATAGATATTAGTCCATTACTCTGAGGTGACAAGCCACACATTCATTCATAGTACTGTATGTATTGGAAAAGGAAGGATGACCAGAAAAAATAAGATACTTTAAAATGCCTCAACCGAGCAAGGAATCTAAAGAATACTCTACGGGGGGCATTCGGCTTTTCTTTAGTGTCGGCAAATGTTATCCCGCTGATCTCTTGCTAGTAATAGTGACCTAATTCCAGTGACATATTTAAGGAATCGCGTTTGGGTAACTGATGCATGTCGTAACCAAAGAATACATGCAAAGGAAGATAACTCAGGGAATTTTAAACTAATTTATTTGATCAGTATTTCAAAACTGACACATATAAGTATATTTAATGTATTTATTACGGGTTTGATTTACTCTGGCTCCTCCCTTCTTGTGTAATGTCACCGAAAACAAAAAACTTCAATAGGAGCTTTGACCAAAAACGTCCCCAATGGTCACTTTTTAAGCTCCAGTATATTGAAAGACACCATTAGTCTTTGTTAAAATTTGTTGCAACTCAATGACCGACCGGGCTTCCTAACCACATTTCCTCAACTATTTATTTTGCCAGATATCAAAATTGTCATCAGCGGGAGGGGAAGATTTGATGGAAGGAAAGTCTTCATAGTGCGTTGATTCTCTGATTGTGAGTTTCAGCTACAGAGGAACCTGTTGAAAGACTTTAAAAATTAAATGGAAGACGTTTTATTTTGCAATAAAGTGTTGTGTTCAGTTAAAACATAAAGAATATAATAAAACAGAACTATTCTGGTATAAAATAACAATGTTATACATTGAACATGAGACATATTATGAGCATCCGCGGTTCTGTCATTTCTTACAATATATTTGTGACAAATAACGACAAGTTGTGGAGGCTTATTTTTTACAATGTAGGAAATATTATTTATTTAGTACAGTTATATCTCGATTACCATTTAGACCCAGTAACCTCCGTTAAGTAAGCCTTATCACATACAGTAAGTGAGGTTATCTCCGGTAACGAGCATACTGCTAATTGTAGTAGCTGTAAGTGATACTGAGATGAGAGAGAGGAAGAGGGAGGGGGAGGGGAAAGAGGGAAGGGAAGAGGGAGAGGAAGGGGGAAGAGGGAGGGGAAGAGGGAGGGGAAGTGGGAAGGGAAGTGGGAGGGGAAGTGGGAAGGAAAGAGGGAGGGGAAGTGGGAAGGAAGAGGGAGAGGGGGGGGGAAGAGGGAGGGGAAGTGGGAAGAGGGAGAGGGAGGGGGAGAGGGGGTGAAGAGGGAGGGGAAGAGGGAGTGGAAGGGAAGAGGGAGGGGAAGAGGGAGGGGCAGAGGGAGGGAAAGAGGGAGAGGTAGGGGGAGATGGAGGGGAAGAGGGAGGGGAAGAGGGAGAAGGAGGGGAAGAGGGAGGGAAGTGGGAAGGAAGAGGGAGGAAAATGGTAAGGGAAGAGGGAGGGGAAGTGGGAAGAGAAGAGGGAGGGGAAGGGGTGGGGAAGAGGGAGGGGAAGAGGGGGAGGGAGAGGGGGGGAAGAGGGTTGGGAAGAGGTAGGGAGAGGGAGGGGAAGAGGGATAGGGAGGGGAAGAGGGAGGGGCAGAGGGAGGGGAAGAGGGAAGGGAAGTTGGAAGGGAAGAGGGAATGGGCAGAGGGAGGGGAAGAGGGAAGGGAAGAGGGAAATTGAGGGGAAGAGGGGGGGTAGAGAGAGAGGGAGGGGAATAGGGAGAGGGAGGCGAAGAGGGATGGGTAGAGGGAGGGGAAGTGGTAGAGGGAGGGGAAGAGGGATAGGGGAGGGGAAGAGGGAGGGGAAGAGGGAGAGATAGGGGAAGAGGAGTGGAAGGGGAAGAGGGAGGGGAAGAGGGAGAAAGATGGGGAGAAGGAGGGGAAGAGGGAGGGTAAGTGGGAGGGGAAGGGCAGAGGGAGTGGCAGAGGAAGAGGAAGAGTGAGGAGAAGAGGGAGGGGAAGAGGGAGATGGAGGGGAAGAGGGAGGGGATAAGGAAGGGGAAGAGGGAGAAGGAGGGGAATAGGAAGGGGAAGAGGGAGAAGGAGGGGCGGGATGGGACGAGGGAGGGGAAGTGGGAAGGGAAAAGGGAGGAGAAATGGGAAGGGAAGAGGGAGGGGAAGTGGGAAGGGAAGAGGGAGGGGAAGAGGGATAGGGAGGGGAAGAGGGAGAGGGAGGGGAAGAGGATAGGGGAAGAGTGAGAGGGAGGGAAGAGCATGGGGAAGGGGGAAGAGGGAGGGGAAGATGGAGGGGAAGAGGAGGGGAAGAGGGAGAGGGAGGGGAAGATGGATAGGGATGGGAAGAGGGAGGGGCAGAGGGAGGGGAAGAGGGAGAGGTAGGGGAAGAGGGAGAGGTGGGGGAAGAGGGAGGGGAAGTGGTAAGGGAAGATGGAGAGGGAGGGGAAGAGGGAGGGGAAGAGGGAGAGGGAGGGGAAGAGGGAGCGGAAGATGTAGGGGAAGAGGATGGGGAAGAGGGAGGGGAGAGGGAGGGGAAGATGGAGGAGGAGAGGGAGGGGAAGAGGGATAGGGAAGGGAAGAGGAAGGGGCAGAGGGAGGGAAGAGGGAGAGGTAGGGGAAGAGGGAGGGGAAGAGGAAGTGGGAAGGGAAGAAGGAGGGGAAGAGGGAGGGGAAGAGGGAGAGGGAGGGAAGAGGATGGGGAAGAGGGAGGGGAAGAGGATGGGGAAGAGGGAGGGGAAGAGGGAGGGGAAGAGGGAGAGGGAGGGGAAGAGGGAGAGGGAGGGGAAGAGGATGGGGAAGAGGGAGGGGAAGAGGGAGGGGAAGAGGGAGGGGAAGAGAAGAGGGAGGGGAAGAGGATGGGGAAGAGGGAGGGGAAGAGGATGGGGAAGAGGGAGGGGAAGAGGGAGGGGAAGAGGCAGAGGGAGGGGAAGAGGGAGAGGGAAGAGGATGGGGAAGAGGGAGGGGAAGCGGATGGGGAAGAGGGAGGGGAAGAGGGAGGGAAAGAGGGAGGGGAAGAGGGAGGGCAGAGGTAGGGGAAGGGGAAGAGGGAGAGGTAGGAGAAGTGGAGAGGGAGGAGAAGAGGAAGTGGGAGGGAAAGTGGGAAGGGAAGAGGGAATGGGAAGAGGGAGTGGGAGGGGAAGAGGGAGGGGAAGAGGGAGAGGGAGGGGAAGAGGGAGAGGGAGGGGAAGAGGATGGGGAAGAGGGAGGGTAAGAGGGATAGGTAGGGGAAGGGGAGAAGGGAGAGGGAGGGGAAGAGGGAGAGGGAGGGGAAGAGGGAGGGGAAGAGGGAGGGGCAGGGGAAGAGGAAGGGGAGGGGAAGAGGGAGAGGAATATGGAGGGGAAGAGGGAGGGGATGAGGGAGAGGGAGGGGAAGAGGGAGGGGCAGAGGGAGAGGGAGGGGAAGAGGGAGAGGTTGGGGAAGAGGGAGAGGGAGGAGAATAGGAATAGGGAGGGAAAGTGGGAAGGAAAGAGGGTGGGAAGTGGGAAGGGAAGAGGCAGGGGAAGGGGGAGGTGATGAAAAAGAGGGAGGGGAAGAGGGAGGGGAAGGGGAACAGGGAGAAGGAGGGGAAGAGGGATGGGAAGTGGGAAGGGAAGAGGGAGGGGAAGAAGGAGGGGAAGAGGGAGGGGAAGAGGGAGAGGGAGGGGAAGAGGATGGGGAAGAGGTAGGGGAAGAGGATGGGGAGGAGGGAGGGGAAGAGGGAGGGGAAGAGGGAGGGGGAGAGGGAAGAGGGAGAGGTAGGGGAAGTGGGAGAGGGAGGAGAATAGGAATAGGGAGGGATAGTGGGAAGGAAAGAGGGAAGAGGGAGTGGGAAGGGAAGAGGGAGGGGAAGAGGGAGAGGGAGGGGAAGAGGGAGAGGGAGGGGAAGAGGATGGGGAAGAGGGAGGGTAAGAGGGATAGGGTAGGGGAAGGGGAGAAGGAAGAGGGAGGGGAAGAGGGAGGGGAAGAGGGGGGGGAAGAAGGAAGGGGAGGGGAAGAGGGAGGGGAAGATGGAGGGGAAGAGGGAGTGGGAGAGGGAGGGAAGAGGGAGGGGCAGAGGGAGAGGGAGGGGAAGAGGGAGAGGTAGGGGAAGAGGGAGATGGAGGGGAAGAGAGAGGGGAAGAGGGTGTGGAGGGGAAAAGGGAGGGGAAGATGGAGGGGAAAATAGAGGGGAGTGGAAAAGAAGAGGGAGATGGAGGGGAAGAGGGAGGGGAAGATGGAGGGGAAGAGGGAGTGAAAGATGGTGGGGAAGAGGGAGGGGAGATGGAGGGTTAGATGGAGGGGAGGGGAAGAGAAGAGTGAGATGGAGGGAAGAGGGAGGGGAAGATGGAGGGGTAGATGGAGGGGAGGGAAGAGAAGAGTGAGATGGAGGGGAAGAGGCAGGGGAAGAGGCAGGGTAAGAGTGAGGGGAAGAGGGAGGGGGAGAGGGAGTGGGAGGGGACAAGGGAGAGGGAGGGTATGAGGGAGGGGAAGGGGAACAGGGAGAAGAGGGGAAGAGGGAGGGGAAGTGGGAAGGGGAAAGGGAGGAGAAGTTGGAAGGGAAGAGGGAAGGGAAGTGTGGAAGCGAAGAGGGAGGGGAAGTGGAAAGGGACGAGGGAGGGGAAGAGGAAGGTGAAGAAGGAGTGGAAGGTGAAGAGGGAGGGGAAGTGGGAAGAGGGGGGAAGGGGAGAGGGAGGGGAAGACGGAGAAAGAGTGGGAGAAGGAGGGGAAGAGGGAGTGGAAGTGGGAAGGGAAGTGGGTGGGGAAGTGGGAAAGGAAGGGGAAGGGGAAGGGGGAGGTGAAGAAAAAGAGGGAGGGGAAGAGGGAGGGGAAGGGGAACAGGGAGAAGGAGGGGAAGAGGGAGGGGAAGTTGGAAGGGAAGAGGGAGGGGAAGTGGTAAGCGAAGAGGGAGGGGAAGTGGAAGGGAAGAGGGAGGGGAAGAAGGAGGGGAAGAGGGAGGGGAAGAGGGAGAGGAAGAGGGAGAGGGAGGGGAAGAGGGAGGGGAAGAGGATGGGGAGGAGGGAGGGGAAGAGGGAGGGGAAGAGGGTTAGAGAGGGGAAGAGGGAGGGGAAGAGGAAGGGCAGAGGGAGGGGAAGGGGAAGAGGGAGAGGTAGGAGAAGTGGGAGAGGGAGGAGAATAGGAATAGAGAGGGAAAGTGGGAAGGGAAGAGGGAATGGGAAGAGGAGTGGGAAGGGGAGAGGGAGGGGAAGAGGGATAGGGAGGGAAGAGGGAGAGGGAGGGGAAGAGGGAGGGTAAGAGGGATAGGTAGGGGAAGGGGAGAAGGAAGAGGGAGAGGGAGGGGAAGAGGGAGAGGGAGGGGAAGAGGGAGGGGAAGAGGGAGGGGATGAGCGGGAGGGAGGGGAAGAGGGAGATGGAGGGGAAGAGGCAGGGGAAGGGTAAGAGGGAGAAGGAGGGGAAGAGGGAGGGTAATGGGAAGGGAAGAGGGAGGGTAAGTGGGAAGAGGGAGGGGAAGTGGGAAGGGAAGAGCGAGGGGAAGAGTGAGGGGAAGAGGAAGGTGAAGAAGGAGTGGAAGAGGGAGGGGAAGTGGGAAGAGGGGGGGAAGGGGAGAGGGAGGGGAAGATGGAGAAAGAGTGGGAGAAGGAAGGGAAGAGGGAGTGGAAGTGGGAAGGGAAGATGGTGGGGAAGTGGGAAGGGAAGAGGGAGGGGAAGAGGGAGGTGAAGTGGTAAGGGAAAAGGGAGGGGAAGTGGGAAGGGAAGAGGGAGGGGAAGTGGGAAGAAGGAAGTGGAGGGGAAGAGGGAGGGGAAGATGGAGGGGAAGAGGGAGAGGGAGAGGAAGAGAGAGGGGAAGAGGGCGTGGAAGGGGAAGAGGGAAGGGAAGATGGATGGGAAGATGGAGGGGAGTGGAAAAGAAGAGGGAGATGGAGGGGAAGAGGGAGTTGAAGATGGAGGGGAGAGGGAGTGAAACATGGAAGGGAAGAGGGAGGGAAAGATGGTGGGGGTAGATGGAGGGGAGGGGAAGAGAAGAGTGAGATGGAGGGGAAGAGGCATCGGAAGAGGGAGGGGAAGAGGGAGGATAAGTGGGATAGGTAGGGGAACGGGAGAAAGGAGATGGAGAGAGAGGGGAAGAGGGAGGGGATGAGCGAGAGGGAGGGGAAGAGCGAGAGGGAGGGGAAGAGGGAGAAGGAGGGGAAGAGGGAGGGGAATGGGAAGGGAAGAGGAGGGAAAGTGGGAAGGAAGGGGAAGAGGGAGGGGAAGAGGGATGGGAAGTGGGAAGTTGAAGGGATGGGGAAGAGGTAGAATGAGGGGAAGAGGGAGAAAGAGAGGGAGGAGGTGAGGGGAAGAGGGAGGTGAAGTGGAAGGGAAGAGGGAGGGGAAGTGGAAATGGAAGAGGGAGGGGAAGTGGGAAGGGGAAGAGGGAGAGGGAGGGGACGAGGGAGATGGAGGGGAGATGGAGAGAGAGGGGAAGAGGGAGAGGGAGGGGTAGAGCAAGAGGGAGGGGAAGATGGAGAGGGAGGGGAAGAGTGAGGGGGGAGTGAGGAGGGGAGTGAGGGGGAGAGTGAGGGGAAGAGGGAGCGGAAGAGGGAGATGGAGGGGAAGAGGCAGGGAAAGGGTAAGAGGGAGAAGGAGGGGAAGAGGGAGGGTAATGGGAAGGGAAGAGGGAGGGGAAGTGGGAAGAGGGAGGGGAAGTGGGGAAGGGGAAGAGGGAGGGGAGGGGGAAGAGTGAGGGGAGGAGGAAGGTGAAGAAGGAGGGGAAGTGGGAAGAGGGGGGGAAGGGGAGAGGGAGGGGAAGACGGAGAAAGAGTGGGAGAAGGAGGGGAAGAGGGAGTGGAAGTGGGAAGGGAAGAGGGAGGGGAAGTGAGAAGGAAGAGGGAGGGGAAGAGGGAGGTGAAGAAAAAGAGGGAGGGGAAGAGGGAGATGGAGGGGAAGGGGGAGGGTATGAGGGAGGGCAAGGGGAACAGGGAGAAGGAGGGTATGAGGGAGGTGATGTGGGAAGGGAAAAGTGAGGGGAGTGGGAAGGGAAGAGGGTGGGGAAGTGGGAAGGGATGAGGGAGGAGAAAAGGGAGGGGGAGGGGATGAGGGAGATGGTGGGGAAGATTGAGAGAGAGGGAAGTGGGAGAGGGAGGGGTAGAGCAAGAGGGAGGGGAAGATTGAGAGGGAGGGTAAGAGTGAGGGGGGAGTGAGGGGGGGGGAGTGAGGGGGGGAGTGAGGGGGGAGTGAGGGGGGGTGTGAGGGGTGGAGTGAGGGGAAGAGGGGAGAGGGAGGGGTAGAGCGAGAGGGAGGGAAGAGGGAGAGGGAGGGGAAGAGGCAGGAGAAGGTAAGAGGGAGAAGGAGGGGAAGAGGGAGGGGAATGGGAAGGGAAGAATGAGGTGAAGTGGGAAGAGGGAGGGGAAGTGTGAAGGGAAGAGGGAGGGGAAGTGGAAAGGGAAGAGGCAGGGGAAGAGGAAGGTGAATAAGGAGTGGAAGGTGAAGAGGGAGGGGAAGTGGGAAGAGGGGGGGAAGGGGAGAGGGAGGGGAGACGGAGAAAGAGTGGGAGTAGGAGAGGAAGAGGGAGTGGAAGTGGGAAGGGAAGAGGGTGGGGAAGTGGGAAGGGAAGAGGGAGGGGAAGTGGGAAGGGAAGAGGGAGGGGAAGTGGGAAGCGAGGAGGTAGGGGAAGTGGGAGAGGGAGAGGGCGGGGAGATGGAGAGAGAGGGGAAGTGGGAGAGGGAGGGGAAGAGGCAGGAGAAAGGTAAGAGGGAGAAAGAGGGGAAGAGGAAGGGGAATGGGATGGGAAGATGGAGGCGAAAATGGGAAGAGGGAGGGGAAGTGTGAAGGGAAGAGGAGGAGAAGTGGAAAGGGAGAGGGAGGGAAGAGGAAGGTGAAGAAGGAGTGGAAGGTGAAGAGGGAGTGAAGTGGGAAGAGGGGGGAAGGGGAGAGGGAGGGGAAGACGGAGAAAGAGTGGGAGTAGGAGAGGAAGAGGGAGTAGAAGTGGGAAGGGAAGAGGGTGGGGAAGTGGGAAGGGAAGAGGCAGGGGAAGAGGGAGGTGAAGAAAATGAGGGAGGGGAAGAGGGAGATGGAGGGGAAGAGGGAGGGTATGAGGGAGGGGAAGGGGAACAGGGAGAAGGAGGGGAAGTGGGAAGGGAAGGGAGGGAAGTGGGAAGCAAAGAGGGAGGGGAAGTGGGAAGGGAAGAGGGAGGGGAAGAGGGAGGGGAAGAGGGAGAGGGAGGGGAAGAGGGAGTGGGAGGGGAAGAGGGTTGGGAAAGAGATGGGAAGAGGGAGGGGAAGAGGATGGGGAAGAGGGAGGGAAGAGGGAGGGGAAGTGGGGGGGTAGAGGGGAAGAGGGAGAGGGGGGGAAGAGGATGGGGGAAGAGGGAGGGGAAGCGGATGGGGAAGAGGGAGGGGAAGAGGGAGGGGAAGAGGGAGGGGATGAGGGAAGGGAAGAGGGAGGGGAGAGGGAGGGCAGAGGTAGGGGAAGGGGAAGAGGGAGAGGTAGGAGAAGTGGGAGAGGGAGGAGAAGAGGAAGAGGGAGGGAAAGTGGGAAGGGAAGAGGGAATGGGAAGAGGGAGTGGGAGGGGAAGAGGGAGGGGAAGAGGGAGAGGGAGGGGAAGAGGGAGAGGGAGGGGGAAGAGGATGGGGAAGAGGGAGGGTAAGAGGGATAGGTAGGGGAAGGGAGAAGGGAGAGGGAGAGGGAGGGGAAGAGGGAGAGGGAGGGGGAGAGGGAGGGAAGAGGGAGGGGGAGGGGAAGAAGGAAGGGGAGGGGAAGAGGGAGAGGAATATGGAGGGGAAGAGGGAGGGGAAGTGGGTGAGGGAGGGGAGAGGGAGTGGGAGGGGAAGAGGGAGGGGAGGAGGGTGAGGGAGGGGAGAGGGAGAGGGTAGGGGATGAGGGAGTGGGAGGGGAAGAGAGAGGGGAAGAGGGTGTGGAAGGGGAAAAGGGAGGGGAAGATGGAGGGGAAATGGTGGGGAGTGGAAAAGAAGAGGGAGATGGAGGGGAAGAGGGAGGGGGAAGATGGAGGGGAAGAGGGAGTGAAAGATGGAGGGGAAGAGGGAGGGGAAGATGGAGGGGTAGATGGAGGGGAAGAGAAGAGTGAGATGGAGGGGAAGAGGCAGGGGAAGAGGCATGGGAGAGTGAGGGGAAGAGGGAGGGGGAGAGGGAGAGGGAGGGGGACGAGGGGGGAGGGTATGAGGGAGGGGAAGGGGAAAGGGAGAAGGAGGGATGAGGTAGGGAAGTGGGAAGGGAAAAGGGAGGAGAAGTGGGAAGGTGAGAGGGAAGGGAAGTGTGGAGCGAAGAAGGAGGGGAAGTGGAAAGGGACGAGGGAGGGGAAGAGGAAGGTGAAGATGGAGTGGAAGGTGAAGAGGGAGGGGAAGTGGGAAGAGGGGGGGAAGGGGTAGAGGGAGGGGAGATGGAGAAAGAGTGGGAGAAGGAGGGGAAGTGGGAGTGGAAGTGGGTAGGGAAGAGGGTGGGGATGGGGAAGGGAAGAGGCAGGGGAAGGGGGAGGTGAAGAATAAGAGGGAGGGGAAGAGGGAGGGGAAGGGGAACAGGGAGAAGGAGGGGAAGAGGGAGGGGAAGTGGGAAGGGAAGAGGGAGGGGAAGTGGTAAGCGAAGAGGGAGGGGAAGTGGGAAGGGAAGAGGGAGGGGAAGAAGGAGGGGATAAGGGAGGGGAAGAGGGAGGGGAAGAGGGAGAGGGAGAGGAAGAGGGAGGGGGGGGAAGAGGATGGGGAAGAGGGAGGGGAAGAGGATGGGGAGGAGGGAGGGGAAGAAGGAGGGGAAGAGGGAGGGGGAGAGGGAGGGGGAGATGGGAGGGGAAGGGGAAGAGGGAGACATAGGGGAAGTGGGAGAGGGAGGAGAATAGGAATAGGGAGGGAAAGTGGGAAGGGATGAGGGAATGGGAAGAGGGAGTGGATGGGAAGAGGGAGGGGAAGAGGGAGAGGGAGGGGAAGAGGGAGAGGGAGGGGAAGAGGATGGGGAAGAGGGAGGGTAAGAGGGATAGGTAGGGGAAGGGGAGAAGGAAGAGGGAGAGGGGAGAGGGAGGGGAAGAGGGGAGGGGAGAGGGGGGGGGAAGAAGGAAGGGGAGGGGAAGAGGGAGGGGAAGATGGAGGGAAGAGGGAGGGGAAGAGGGAGAGGGAGGGGAAGAGGGAGAGGGAGGGGAAGAGGGAGGGGCAGAGGGAGAGGGGAGGGGAGAGAGAGAGGTAGGGGAAGGGGGAGATGGAGGGGAAGAGAGAGGGGAAGAGGGTGGGGAAGTGGGAAGGGAAGAGGCAGGGGAAGGGGGAGGTGACGAAAAAGAGGGAGGGGAAGAGGGAGGGGAAGGGGAACAGGGAGAAGGAGGGGAAGAGGGAGGGGAAGTGGGAAGGGAAGAGGGAGGGAAGTGGTAAGCGAAGAGGGAGGGGAAGTGGGAAGGGAAGAGGGAGGGGAAGAAGGAGGGGATAAGGGAGGGGAAGAGGGAGGGGAAGAGGGAGAGGGAGAGGAAGAGGGAGAGGGAGGGGAAGAGGATGGGGAAGAGGGAGGGGAAGAGGATGGGGAGGAGGGAGGGGAAGAGGGAGGGGAAGAGGGAGGGGAAGAGGGAGGGGGAGAGGAGGGGAAGGGGAAGAGGGGAGTGGTAGGGGAAGTGGGAGAGGGAGGAGAATAGGAATAGGGAGGGAAAGTGGGAAGGGATGAGGGAATGGGAAGAGGGAGTGGGAAGGGAAGAGGGAGGGGAAGAGGAGAGGGAGGGGAAGATGGAGAGGGAGGGGAAGAGGATGGGGAAGAGGGGAGGGTAAGAGGGATAGGTAGGGAAGGGGAGAAGGAAGAGGGAGAGGGAGAGGGAGGGGAAGAGGGAGGGGAAGAGGGGGGGGGAGAAGGAAGGGGAGGGGAAGAGGGAGGGGAAGATGGAGGGGAAGAGGGAGGGGAAGAGGGAGAGGGAGGGGAAGAGGGAGAGGGAGGGGAAGAGGGAGGGGCAGAGGGGGGAGAGGGAGGGGAAGAGAGAGAGTAGGGGAAGAGGAGATTGAGGGGAAGAGGAGGGGAAGAGGGTGTGGAAGGGGAAAAGGGAGGGGATGATGGAGGGGAAAATGGAGGGGAGTGGAAAAGAAGAGGGAGATGGAGGGGAAGAGGGAGGGGAAGAGGGAGTGAAGATGGAGGGGAAGAGGGAGGGGAAGATGGAGGGTTAGATGGAGGGGAGGGGAAGAGAAGAGGTGAGATGGAGGGGAAGAGGGAGGGAAGATGGAGGGGTAGATGGAGGGGAGGGGAAGAGAAGAGTGAGTGGAGGGGAAGAGGCAGGGGAAGAGGCAGGGTAAGAGTGAGGGGAAGAGGGAGGGGGAGGGGGAGAGGGAGGGGACGAGGGAGAGGGAGGGTATGAGGGAGGGGAAGGGGACAGGGAGAAGGAGGGGAAGAGGGAGGGGAAGTGGGAAGGGAAAAGGGAGGAAAAGTGGGAAGGGAGAGGGAAGGGAAGTGTGGTAGCGATGAAGGAGGGGAAGTGGAAAGGGAGAGGGAGGGGAAGAGGAGGTGAAGAAAGAGTGGAAGGTGAAGAGGGAGGGGAAGGTGGGAAGAGGGGGGGAAGGGGAGAGGGAGGGGAAGACGGAGAAAGAGTGGGAGAAGGAGGGGAAGAGGGAGTGGAAGTGGGAAGGGAAGAGGGAGGGGAGAGTGAGAAGGGAAGAGGGAGGGGAAGAGGGAGGTGAAGAAAAAGAGGGAGGGAAGAGGGAGATGGAGGGGAAGAGAGAGGGAAGAGTGGTGTGGAAGGGGAAAGGGAGGGAGAGATGGAGGGGAAGAAATAGAGGGGAGTGGAAAAGAAGAGGGAGATGGAGGGGAAGAGGGAGGGGAAGATGGAGGG